>NC_034413.1:33118913-33165644 GCF_002078875.1 Numida meleagris | reverse complement strand
AGGGGTTTAACTGCCCCTTACTGAAGAATGATCTTGGGATAGAACAAAGTATTCTGATAGTTGTAAGGCAACTCATAGTAGTGTCCGTAGCTGCAAATGTTTTGTTTCGTAGAGAGGACTGACCCCGGTAGTTTATTTTGCTGTGCAAGCAGATGTTCCACTTGGGCTCTGTATCTCGCGCTGGCCACGTGGATGCGGGGTACAAGTGGAATAAAGCCCTGCAGACTCTGAGAAGAATAAAGCAGGAGAGAGTCTGTAGTGGCTGGGAGGGGAAGACTGCACTTTGAAGCAGGGGACACCCTGCTGGTGCTACCTATCGCATCCACTGCTGGCGTGTTTCTTCTCTCTCCTCTCTGGTGATTTGCCACCTTTCAAGGGTCAATAAATAATAGTGCACTAGTGTAGGGAGTTTTTGATTCCCACTTACATGATTATATGGAATAGATGCCTGTGTGTGTGAGAGTGTGCATATCTTGGCTGGAACTCATGATTCTCTGTGCAGCTCTGAGTGCCTAGTTTGCTTGTCTCTGCCTCTGAGACAAGCCATCGTGGAGTGGACGCATAAAACCTTGAAGGCGTGGCTCCGAGCCTTAAAAGAGGGGGGAGAGCTGACTGGTCCAGAACTGTGTCCCCATGACTCGATTCTTCAATTCATCGGGACTACATGAACACCTCCTTCCTCTTGGCTGGCATCCCTCGTCTCCGCAAGTCTACGGATACTACTTCTTGTCAAAAAAGGACTGCTCTTACTATCTACTATATTTCGGCTGCTGCAACGGCTCATCGAGAACATCGTTTCAAAAACAGTACAGGTTGACATGCTGATATCTAATTATCAGCGCTTATGTCAAGATCTGCTTGAAGAAGGGCCAAAAAAGGGAGTTTTGATGGGGTAACAGGGCTGAGCAGGGTACACTACAGGGACGTTTCATGTTTGTATATAAAGAGGGGGGAGATGCGGGATTAAATGGGATGGGTGGTGCCTGCGAGCACCAAGGGAGGAATCGGGGAGTCATGGCGGGTGGTGCCTGCGAGCACCTGGGAGGAGCAAGGGGAGTCACGGGTATATGGGGCGGTCGCGTGTACGGGTATAAGTAGCCTTGTTGCGCAGCATTAAATTGGCATTTCGGCGCTACATACCGTGTATGTGTCCCGTATGCCCCTGCACGCGGAAGTGCGGACGGAAGGGAAGCCTTAGTATGTTGTCGTAGACAACACTAAATAACAGTATTTCACAGTAAAAATGCTTCAAGAAGATGCATTAAAAACAGAAGAACTGAAATCCTTTCCACCTACTGCATGTTAAAGAATTTTTATTGAAAGGGAAACAGGTTTTCATTTCCTTTTAAAATGTTTCGACAACTTCAATTTTTGCTTGGAATTTGCACTGAAGGAAAACAAACTGGGGGAGAGAAGGGTAGTTTTTCAGCCACGTATTGCAAAATGAGCCTTCTTCCCAACTTAATGTCAGCAGTGCTGTGTTGCAGTTATCTGAGCTGTAGTGTTCATTAACATTATCACTGCAAAGTTAACATTTTCAGAATATAAACATCTCTTGCAGTAAAAATTCATTTTATGACAAAGCTTGACACAAACAAAAGAAATACAAAGCTCTTCAACCGTTTTATCTGCCATTTTAGAAAAACAGGTAGTCATAAGATGTGCTGCAGAACTACTTAAATGGAGCCAAATATGTACCTGCACTTCAGCTAGATAAAGTGAGAGCAGAATACATTCCTGTTATCTGAGCTATGGTGACAATTACAGCTGCAAAACTATAAATACATTACAAGTTATCTACCAAACGTTTAGTATGTCCTTTAAAATTTCTGAGTGACTGTGAGAGCTCTCATTTCATTCTGCATAGTGAGGAGATGTTCCAGCAACAGCTTCATTTGAACAGTGGATGAATGGAAGATTTCTCTATTTGGAGACCAGCTTTACTACCAGGTAATGAAGTATTTATTTGGACAAATAAAGAAGTGATAACAAAAAGAAAAAAGAAAAAAGAAAAAAAAATGTGTCACAAGACCACCATTTAAAGGATGGTCTTCCTGACAGAAATAAGAGTGGAGGAAGTGATTCTAGCAGTTAAGTGTTTCTACAGTGTTAGTTGCTACAAATACTGAAAGCAATTCTCCATCACCTCACACTTTGCAGACATTCACACCTGGGAAAACGGAGTAGCAAAGGTTACTTGCCTCCACTTTGCAAAGCTGTAACCACATATTATGCAGTCAGTCAGGTCAGATAAAAGTCTACTAAATTCCCTTGTCACAGCTGGTGAGAGGTCAGGTCTGGTATTTCACTTCATCTGATCCAAAAGAGAGGAATGAAAATCCTGCAAAAATCACTTTGCTGTTATCTCATTCCTCCTTCTCAAGATAAAAGGGTTATCATATTTTCCACTACAAAAAATGGCTCCTTCTCAGTTCATATCAAAAAATTTAGTCATTTAAAAAAAAAAAAAAGAAAGAGGACCACTAATAATGCAGACTGAGCTAAGATTAAGGATGATCTAAGCATGGCTGAAATGCTGCACAAATGCCTTATCTCAAGTATCAGTAACGGGAAGAAGGTGTAAATTGTGGGTCAAAAGAGAAACAATTAATGAGAGTAGAAGCAAGAAAAAACAAATCACTAAATGAAAGAGAAGGAAAAGACAATGAATCTCACAGTGATGAAACATCCTGTAAAGATCATAGAATCATGAAGGACGGAAAAGACCTTTAAGATCATCCAGTCCAACCTTCAACTCAAAGATGTTTGAAGAGCTCCTGAGCTCACTTGTGGTCAGCCTTTTTCAGGAAACAGTTACCAAGACTGGAAGAGGCCCAGCCAAAGCCATGGGCATGGCTGGGAAAAGGGAAGCTTGTGTTGAGAGAAGATGGGATTGCTCCCAACATACACAACACAGAGAAATATCCAGACCAGGAGGGAAAAAATAACCACATAAACCCTAATCCAGTGTTACCTCCCCCGTCCTCAGCTATACAAAGAGATGAAGGCCCATGACTACCTCCAGGAAGGTGGCATTCTCCTCTGGATGAAACACTTGCTGTTAAAACTTAGATATTGCCTAACCACAAAAGTAGGGATATAACAGGTAAAAAAATCTACACAAAAAGCATTAATAGCCACTAAACAGATGTGCAGGGCTGCACTGCAGTGTGCTCAAGTCTCCTGGTACCCCAGCAGTAAATACAGGGCTCTGACTGCCAGAGGGTATAAGCATTCTCATCAGTTATGCAAGTATTAGTGCTCCTGAAGTGGCTAATGCAAGCAGAGTCAGCCTTGTGAAAATCTAATAAACTCAGTGCTGGATTTGAGGGATTCTCTTTCTGTTGCTTAAGGAGATGATTGACTGATGCTGGTTTACTTCAACACAAATTACTGCCCTGCTGGTGCTTTGGGTCAGAAGTGCAGGGATGCTTCAGGGTTGCATGTTCACTGATATATTCAGATGTATGTTCACATAATGGAATTGTTTAAATAGCGCTGCTAAAATGACAGGAAAAAATAACTTGTAATTCTGGATGCAAATTCAGTTGCAAAATAGCAAATGAAATAAAAATGTTTTCGTAATGAAGTATCATCCATCTTCTGTCCTGGTAGGCTTTCTATTTTTTTGCACACAGATATGCACATATATAACACAGCACTAGAGTTAGCGTCATCCAAAAAATATTCACCTTTGTTTTAATTTTACTTGAACAACTCAGCTTTCAAACATTAAAGGGCTACAGATACCCAATTTCTCTTGCTTGTCAGTAAGATCAAACCTCACCATCAGCTATTCCTGTGAATGTCATACACAAAGTTGCCTGTTTCTGCCTACATCTGACCACAGCTCACCCTTACAGGTGCAGAAGATGCTGCTGAAGTGATACATATTCTTGGTTCTTCCAATTACAAGTAGATTTCAGTTTCTTATTCAACAAGAAAAAAAATGAGATACAGGTAGCCAAAATTGAGCAAGAACTGCTACTCCATCCTGCCACCAGAGGTAGTGTTCAGTGACAGGAAACTGAACAAATCTGCTTTCTGCTCAGAAATCCTTTTTCTTTTCTCTTTTTTTTTTTTCCTCTAAAGTGCCACTTAGAGCGGACAAGACATTTGAGGCCACGCTGGCGCCACTGAAAATCTTACTGCACCATGTGTCAGATTGTGGCAGTGTGCTAAAGGTTTCACAGAATAGAAAAGAAGATGGGTCTTCATTTCCCTGCTATTTCCACCCTGTATTTCATCTGGAAACACTCCTGAGTCTGCTGAGAGCATCTAATTAGAGGATGAAGGGCCTGAAACCCAGTTTTACTGAACACTCATCCACCTGGACAGAAGGTTACTTTAAAATTAGATTTTCCCTCAGATCAGAGAGAGCAAGGCATTGAAGAAGGAGAATAACCTGTTAAGAAATACTCTCAGGGATACTTCACAACGGGAAGCACAGGGCTTCTGGCACAGTCTGACTGAACTCCTATCATTTATGTAAACCCTTTGTGCTTCCTATATCACAAAGGAACTATGATTGGCTTAACTGCACCCAGGAGGAAAATGTTAATGTTTTATCTAGCTGTAAAGTACTTATGACACGTTCCTAATGCAGAATCTGGAATGCAGGTATATGCTAAATAACTCTATGGTGGTTCCTTCTGGACTTGTGATAAGGCAGTCCTTGTACTGTACATGGATTTTTTTTTATATAAGGGAAAATATATCACATAAACAGAAACCCAGTTTAAAGATGACAGGCTGCCCACTTCCGCAACCCATGAAATACAAGCTGAGCTCAAAGCCCAGACATCTTGATTTACTCCCTGGCTAAGAACTGCTATATTCAGGGACAAGGTCCAGGCTTTCTGGCCCAAGAGATGAAATCCCAAGTAAGCCGTCAAATGCCACGCAGGAGTGAAATTTCAAAAACCAATTCCCAGCTCAAAAGCAGGCAAGGAGAAGTGAAGAGCTTTCCAATTCCTGCTCTGCTTTCTGTCATTCTTGTATTAGTGCATTTCCTTATTCATAACTCACACAGGATTTCCAGTATTTCCAATCAGCAAACCCTAATCATTAACATCTCTCTGCATGCTCAAGAGAAAAGAAGTAAGAGGGAGATGCTAGACTCTCATACAGCTGTGAGAGACAAAGCACTGTTCCTGTGCCTGCAGTTCTCAGGAACATTTACAAGTTGTGAAGATTTCAAAGGAACGGGAACCAAAGGCTGTAGCTCTATGGAAAATTTCTGTGGTATTTAGATGGATAAGCCAGTCTCATGTTTAAAAGCCACAGTTCAGTAGTGCCTATAAATAGTTTTTCATTCTGTGAAATTTCAGGGACGTATTAAAAGACTGAAATTTTGAGTAATCCAGCAAATGACCCAGAAACTTCATATATTTCCCCAGACATTTGGGGTTCACCCAGATCACTGCAACTAAATACCAATTCTGCATTTTTAATGCAAAAGGGATTATAGAGAGATTCTCTCTATAATCTCTTTTATAGAGATCATCTCTATAGCAAGGATCATTATTATCTATCCTACTGAATCTGAGACCATCAGGAGACCATCCATTTATTAACATTGCCACATGGGCTTCTCATCCTGACAAACTTCTTCAAGAATTCAAACCAAAACTAGTATTTTTGGATGCAAGTTCCTAACTCCTGGTGCAGCACAGTCAGTAAATCATCTCTGGAAGGGAAGTGAAAGCAATTTTTTCAGGAATAAAACACAGATGCATCTCTTCTCAGTACTGTCTGGAATCCAATTTGCAAGCTCCTTGGTGTTATCTGAAGCCATTACCACATTGTTCAACAGCCTGCATGGATTTTACTCCCAGAGTTTGACAAAGCCGTTGCTTTCCAATTATACCATGCCTGGAGAGCTCAACTTGCTAGCACATCCCTATTCACTACTTATTAGTTACAATTAGCATAACATAACAGCATTTAACTTTTCCCATGAGACATTAGGTGGCCCAAATGCACACAGTAATAATGACCTTAAATTGAAATGGTTTACTTTTTTTTTTATCTCATGGTCAAAGTTATTAAGTTTCTATCCTATTGGAAATAATTTATATATCAGTTGTATTTCAGCTACCTTCTGCTTGGTGTTGCCCTGCTAACCACAGCTCTGAACAAGTCCATACTGCCAAATGAGAGTTGTTTAACAGGAGTACCAATGATGGTCTAACAGATCAAAAATAGACTTTTAAACAAGAGAATAAGTAACATTATGTTAAACAAATGAGAAACACCAAAAGGTAGCACACGATGAATGAGAAGCTCTGCTAACCTATAGGAAAATTTACTATTAGTTATTAATTGCCTCCTAATAAAATGAAAGATATCATGGTAATTACAGGGGCTGTTTTTCAAGATCACCTTGGATTAATGCCAATATCAATAAAGGCCAAGTATCTTCCATCACAACTTTGTTAAGAGTTTCTGATTACGTGCCAGAAGTTTGGAGACTTTCATCAAATCTCTGGACATGAGCCGGAGAAATAGCTGTGTTCCACAGCCATCTTGAATCATAGTACTCAGACCATAATTCCAGATTACAGGAGAGGTTTTTAGAGCGGTTATTTCCTGGAGAGAAAAGCCCTTCCAATGTTAATGGGCACCTCTCTAAAGAAGTGAGCAATGCCAATAAAAGCCAGTGTTAACAAGTGTTACTGGAAGTTTATTTCATCTCCTCCAGAAACCATTTTTCAGTTTTTTAATATGCTAACCTATTGATTTATTTTCTGCTTCCTCATATTTATATGCTTACTTTTCACACTGCAATAATATGAGGATTAAAGAGTGTAAACACATTTTCCCCCCTTCAGACTATTTAACTTCAATGAAACGAGAACTGGAAATGATTGCTTTTGACAACTCCTCACTCTGCAGGTTACCAATAGCTATATAAATACCCTTCTGAAATGAATGCTGACATATAATTTTTGTTCATGACATTTTTTTCTGCCCAAATGAAGATGTCAACAAGTTCTAAACACTTCAAGTTAGTGTATTACAATTAATCTTGGAGTCAATAGATTTACCACCTTAAAATATGCAGGACACTTCTGGACTGTACACCAGTCTTATTTGTAAAGGAAGAATTAATTGTGTTCCTATCAAAAAAAAAAAAAAAAACCAACAGCACACCAGCACCATAGCCCAAAAGTCCTGCTTAAAATTCAGAAGGCTTTGCACTGCTTAGGAAAAAGTTGTGAGAGGTAAGGATTTTGGTTTCACAATGTCATCTCCAATTTAAAACACAACAGCAAGGCATGTTTCTGTTGTGCCTGCAGATCTGCGTGGCTGTTTCCTGCTTTATCAGTGGCTGCAAAGAGGGCACTGGCCACAATGCACATGCAAAATGCAACTAAAAGCTCCAGTAACACATCCACAGCACCATCTCTTATGTCAGCACACAGAGGCTTGTTTCTGAAGCACTAGAAGCTAAAAAGCGGCATTTGCGCCAGAATCCAACCTGGTCTCATCCAGTCTATTAACTCTTCGCTATGCATGTTCAGTAAAGTTTGCAGTCCTTACAAGCAGAACTTCTCTCCTTCCTAGATACACATCTTCTCT
This sequence comes from Numida meleagris, assembly GCF_002078875.1. Lineage (NCBI taxonomy): Eukaryota > Metazoa > Chordata > Aves > Galliformes > Numididae > Numida > Numida meleagris. The sequence continues at coordinate 33,158,060 of NC_034413.1, read as the reverse complement.
CAAATTGCCTTTTTTCTTGGTGCTATTATTTATCCTGCACTAACAGTGGGGTTTAAGCAGCCTTGTACCTTTACTTGCTTCCACAAACAGCTCCAGCTTTAACTCTAATTAAAACCACCACAATTGTATACCTGCCTCCTGGCCTTCTGGAAAAATAACCTCTTTCCCTGAAATGTGTATTCCAACTAGTGCATGCACGTGTGTGTGCACAGTCACAGATGTAGGTAGGCACATGTGTGCATACACATATTCAGTGAAGACCAGAGTGGTAGCTTTAAGGCTTTGCTTGGATCTCTGTTACACAAAGGGTGAAATCTCAGCCCATGTGGTGCCTTAGGAGGGGAGGATATGTTTCACACATGCCAAGGATGAAGAGTCTGCATACAAGGTGTTGATGAACAGCAGCTGATGTCAAGCGCCTTCCTCCTCACAGAGGTGGTGGCATCAGGCTCTCATGCTGAACTCTCATAGTGTTGTTTATATTGCTCACCACTACGATGCTTGTCCTGTTCCAGTGAATGGCACAAAAATCCAGAGAGTCTGGAGGAAACGTACAGAGTGGGTAACTGACTGATTTCAATTGCTCACAAGTTACCCATGAGTAATGAGCCACATTTTATCTATCTCCACTTTCAGGTCTGAATTGAAGATATTCAGGTGCCTTAAGCAAATTCTGCAGTTTGTGGCGATGCAAGTCATCCCATGGTGTATCAGCTTTATTCATGTGATGTATTTGCCCCTGAACTAAAAGGAGAGAACAGCACTTCTGTATATTTTTTGTTTTTGTGGGGTGTGAGTGCACGTAATCACAGACTTGCTGGCTACTATAGACATCCAGGTTTAGAAAAAAATTTCCTCGAAAGGCAGCATCTCCTGGCTAGTTCTCCAAAAGACCACAAAGCTGATAGACCACAGAGCAGTTTAATTCATACAAAGCTGCAGGTGTTTCCAAGGTGCAGTAAGTGATGCAAGGATATCCCAACTAGCTAAACACAAAGTCATTTACAGAGTTTCATGGCTACACTGGGTTTTCTGGCAAAGTACAAAACACAGTGCGTCACCCCTACAGTTCTACTTAGAATTTCACCCCCCCTCTGATCCACTCTGTTCAAGTTTTCTATCAAATGAACTTGTTGCAGAGAGAGCTCCAGAGGCCAGCGAGCTGGACTGCAGCCAGAGCTATTTGCAAAAAACTTCAGCCCTTTGCCAAAGATGCCTGAAACTGCCCATACTCAGCCAAGAGTCAGCAGCAGAACAGCCCTCCGTGATAAATCATGGCAGGTACACAGTAGGAGGCAGACAGGAAAGTGCTTAAACTAAATCTTTGGTCACATAGAGGACTATAACTCAAAAATTACTGCACAGTCTCGGACACAGAAATAAACTGCAGGCCAAGACAGACCTCAGAAAAGCAGGAAATGTTCCTGTGGCTGAGACTTCCACGCAGAAATGGAGTAGATCACACGGTGTTGCTGCTTGTCCTTTCTCTTACCCCAGTTCACCTGAGGAATCAGATGGGTATAGGTCCAGCCCACAATCTCTCTACGTATTCCATGAGATGCAACTCTGTGCAAGGTATATATGGAAAGTATAGAACTTTTCTGAGGATTGTTTCTAATGGAAAAAATTGTTGCTCTTCATACAATGTTCTCTCAAGCTGAATGGCTAAACATCTCGAAATTGTTCTCTCCCTTGTTCTGCCCACCATACCTGTTATATTTACATATAATGTACTGAAATTACTTGTACAATTTGGACATCTGGTAAAGGAAGTATTTTCATATAAAGATCCTGTTTTTCTTTATGTTAGAACAGTGGTAAAGTCCATGTCAGCACAAAAGGGCCATGTTCACTCAACTCATGTAACAAGCTAGACTTCAGCAGTATTCAATTTTTAAACAAGTTCTCAGATGATCTCTCAGTTAACCTGTCATCGCAATGTTAGATGTCTCCCTGTTCAAGCCAGCAGAAGGAATTACAACATGCTGTCTCACTGGTGACCACTTCTGCAGAAAACCCACAGGGATTGCTTGGGAGAGAACAAAAATCCACAGCCATCTGCCCATTAGACAGCGCATGCAATGAAAAACCAAGAACATGCCAATGTCTGTGATGGCGTTTTACACAGATAAGACCATCAGTCCCTGCCAGCCCTTTTCTACAAAGCCATGCCCTGTGTCTGGAAGGCATTAAGTGGTATCATGCACCCTGCTCTCTCTAAGCCCCTGGGGTGCTTTGGTGCTCCACTGCTGAGAGGCAAATCTCACTGCCCAGTTCTGTGACCCTCTGCCAGGCTCTGCTCCTTCAGGATGCAAAATCACACTTTGAATAACTCAGTATTTCTGTCTTCTCAGCACAGTATTAAATATTATTTGTAGTTAATAAGCAAATATTAAAATATATTAAAAATCCTCTTAAACAACAGATAACTATGACCAAGCAAAGAGAGAAGCAGATCAAAACACAATCCTGATTACTTGCAACACTCTGCTCAACTGAAAAAAATGCCAGAAGGTGTAACCAAGGGTTAACCCCATAGCACTTTCTGGGGATTCAGGCTGAGGGAGGGGGAGCTGTGACCCTACCCTTGCCCCCTCTTTGCCATAATCAAGGCCGTCTTGGACAACAGTCACAAATTCAAGTGATCTGGAAGAGAATCAGCTGTCTTCACAGAAGCATCCTGCATAGAAAAGAAATGCCAAGTATTGGAAGAAAATACAGGTCACCACTATGAGAACAGAACACTATGCAGAGTCAGAGTCACAATATCAAATTTTCCCACAAAAAGCCATAGCAATAAATGACTTTGGTACAAGAACCTACAATAACTACTTGCTGACTCTCGTTGCAGAAGTCGCCATGTTGCACTCCCTAACTACCCTGGGACTGAAAACCCAGCAACACAAGAATAGGTAAATTATAGGATTAGTACTGCCAATCAAAATGCTGCTTTTCTACTCACTCCTTGTTTTTATTTCTGATTCCATCCTAGCTCACAAGTACATTGAGGAACTCTTTTAATACTGCTGATGGTGAGAGAAAACTCGAGAAAACCCCTGGTTAAACTCTTCAATGAGCACCCTCTGAAGATTTAAAGGCTGTATTTATGCAATCCTTCTGACGTCAATAAATCTCAATAAGAGGTCGGTCTCCAGAGGGAAAATCCTAGTCCCTTTTCCATGCCCATCCATCTGCATAATATGTCTGCCTGATCAGTGCTGCTCTGTCCTCAGCCTGGGAGCAGATCTCAAGCAGCAGTGTCACTCCAAAGTATCCCAGCTGCTCTCTTACCACATTCAGCCACGCAGTCTCATCTTTTTCTGCTCTCCCCGTAGGTACAAAGACATCACCATGAAAAATGCTGCTGCTGTCAACGCTATGGATGCCCAGGTCTCTGGAGAGCTCTGCAAAACATCTATTGCTGTTAGTAGATGTCCCACAAAAATACACACTTCAGGTAAAAAATGCCTTCACTATTCCAATCCATCTCAAAAAGAAAGTAATTTCTCTTTCTTGCTCAGTCACTGTTGCTCTCTGCCACACAAACAAGTGCTGAGGGTGAAAAGACAATAAAGATGCCTCTTTAGAGAATCACAACAAATTCCTCTCTCACTATTAAGACTTCAAAAAGAAAAAAAAATCTGCACATGGAATAATAAACAAAAAAAATGGTAAACAAAACATAGTAACATTTTTTCTAAGTTTTCTCCAACTGTTTCAGATGAAAATAGAATTTAAATATTGTATTGTCTTTAAGACATAGGGATCGTCATAATTTTAAGATAAATCTGACTTTCTGAGCAAGGAAGCAGCCCTCAACATTTGACAGGAATGATTTTCATTTAACAGACAACTGACTCTGCAAGTAAAATTTTAACGTAGCTGGGTTTTAGGGCTGAGGATCTGAATACAGGAACTAAAATTGCTTTTTTATTTGTAAATACAGTTCTCTAACAGCATGCTGAAGGCAGCTCCATAGCTGCTTAGTACCTCTCAACACTGCACTTTTAGGACATGACTGTCTTTCCTAAATTATCTGGTGCAGCTCTGAACTCAGGGCAAAGGACAATGTAATAAAATCTCCAGTCAAGAATGCAGGTTCTGTTCCTTGGCTTTGCTATTTTCTCACTGCAGCAGCTTTCATTTCCTGCACCCCATGGCATTGTTTTTTTGCATATCTACCCACCCTCAATGAGTTCTGGGGATGCAGCGTGACACGTAGGCATTCTCCTGCAGCTCTGATTTGCTCCTCTTGGGGCAGAAAGCCAACAGCAGCCTGGAGCTGGGTACAGGTGCTACAGGACTCCGCTAATTGCCATCACAACATGGAGGAGCCTTCAGCAGCAGTTTACAGCATCACCATCACTTTTTCCAAGAAACTACCAGAATAATGTCAAATTTTGCTGAAAGTTTATAATTCTGCAGTCATGTTGCACAAAATTATTTTTAGTCTTAAAACCATAGGTTATTCACTGTACAATGAGATTCCTTATCTTGTAATTAAATATAAATCACTGTCTCATATAATTTATACTAAGAAAAATTGTGTTCTGGAAAGCATTATCCCCAAAGCTTAAAAAAGAATACAAACTAGATTGCAAGTTTTGTGTTAGAAGTGAGACTGGTATGGAAGGTTGAGGGGGGGGGGGGGGGGAGTGTTGCAGTCTTTTCAAATTCATTTAGCATGATACACTTTATTATGAGAGAGATCAAGTTTAAGCTATTTTGGTAGGCTGCTGTCTGATTTGAAGGGATGATCATTTATCACAGAATTTAAGTCTTATTCATGTACACAACTGAATGAACACTCAGAAGACCTACTAATGTAATTATATGAGCTGAATACAGGAACATTCATTTCAAGTACAGACATTGATCACCGAGTTAGTTGCATTCTCTTTTCTAGCTGCAGAATGGCTGCTCTCTCATACGTCCATATAGAGTTCAAATCAGTTTCTCTTAACTTTCTTTTGCTGCTGTAACATCTGAGCATTTCAAAGCATTCAGTGCACCTGTCTTCCCACCTAGCCTAAAACCTAAGGAAAATGTCATTGTCTAAGATAGACAAAAAAAATGGAACTCCCTTGTCATGGGAAAGCAACAGAGAGGTTTTTGAAGCACATCCAACTCCAAATCAATGCAGAGACTAAAGGGCTTTTTTTTTTTTTTTTCCTATTTCTTGTTTTTGGAAGAAAAGGATCTCCAAAATATCAATTTCAGGAGAATCAATACAGTCTTTCTAGCTCACTAGTCTTCTGAAAGCAAACCCAGAAGATTTTCTGGGTGGGCAGTAACACAGATAAACACTCGACTGAAAATATGATGTCTAGATCCGCTGAATAATTCAAGTGCTTTGTCACAAAGAAAAACAAAAGCATTCTCTTTTCTGCAAGAAGAAAAACAAACCTTTTTCTTTTCTTTATGAAACAAAACAAAACAAAACTCCAAACAAGCACCCTATGGTGACCCTGCCCTGTCCTCTTCCTGCTGGGGCAGAAAGAGGAGAAGGAGGCAGATGTACAGACAGACTCCATAGGTTTACATCACCTCATTTTGAGCCTCTGGGAGCAAGCCTCACAGTCCAAGTGCTAACTTTTAGGCTTCTTATGATCAAATTGTTAGTCAGCACATCAGCTGCAATTCAGAACTACACCAGGCAAAAGGAAACGTGGAGGAATGACATGTCATAAAGTCCCAGCCCTTTCTTCTTGGGTTTAGCCCTGAACACCAGCTCTGATGCTATTATAAAACTGTTCCAACACTGAAAGTCACTCCTGGGTTTCTGCGCTGTGGCCATATACTTGACAACTGACAAGAAAATCGCAGCCTTCCTTTTGCACAGTGAGGTGGACTTCCGAATGCACTTTGCACAGTGATTTTCGTGCAAAACATAGAGCTGTTCCCTGGGAATTAGGACCTTGATTTTCACTGGCACATCCACACCAGCAAGCCATGAAAGCAGATTTATTCTCGTTTGGCCTCTATCTGACCCTGCAGCTCCCACTGCGGATGCCCTGTACACAGAGCAGGGCAGCACATGTTCCTCCAGTGGCAGCAGAACAGTACAAGCAGAAGTGGTGCAGGAACTCCCTGTTGTACAACTTCCAGCACTGCATAAGGTCAGACACAAAACACAACCACCCAATCTCTGGGCTGTGCCCTGCAGCTGGAGATTCCCCAAGTCCTTTCTTTTCTTCTCTGGCAGTGATATCCCAAGGAGCTTGATATCTCCTGGATTCGATTCCCAGACTTCAGGGATTTTTGTTAATTCAAACACTACGCAGAGTTTATGTCAGAAAATATTACAGCTTCACTTAATGTGTTTGCCTGTTTTGTAGCTGCATGTTTTTAACTTTTTTGCCTCCAAAAGGACTCCACGGTGGCAAATCCAATCACGTTTCAGTACTGCAATCAGGCTTTATTGCTGCTGTGATTCCATTTTGTTCCCAGGTGCAAACCAATTACTGCATCTTCTTTCTAACACTGCATTGCAAGATATTCTTTTAATCATTAAGAGCAGAGTGATTTGGTTTCTTCCTTTGATAATACCATATGAATGGGAGAACACTGGGAGCTCATGCTCTTCCATTAAACTTCTTAAACATCACAGGGATCTGGTTAATTCACTTCCTCATTGCCTGGAAAAGCACTAAATTTCACCTTCATTTTAACCTCTTATGATGTAGCTTAGTGATATATTAAAACTGCTGCTACCAAGCGGACAGCTAGGAGTGTCAAATTGGCTTCCCCTCTGTGTATCTGCTGCCCTCCAGGAAACCTACAGGCTAATTTGATAAATATATTCATGTTTTCAGTCTAGTTCCCAATGCAAGGATATCACTTTGCTCTCTCAGATGAAAACAGAGAAAGGTGAAAGAGTTCACAGCTTTTCTCTCTGCTATATTTTATTCCCTGTTTTCAGACTTAGACATAATTAACTCATCTTGATTTTACGATAGAGCTCAGATCCAGCACAGACCTAGAATCTGCCCCCACACATCCCCTCTGCTAAAGGAAGACTGCAAGAAAACACGCACTCCACGCACTCAAGGCCCAAACTTTCTGCAACTGAAGTAAAAAGACCCAGCATACACTCACCCTGTAAAGGTGCAGGAGGTGACAGTGACAGGCACTGGCTCTCAGCACCCTTCCATGCTTGCCCATGAACATAAAAGAGACACGTGTTTCTAAAGGAGCCTACGAGCAGCCCCAGGTGCAAGCCATCAATTACCGCCTGCTCGAGCTCTGCCCAACATTTGCAGAGAAAAGTAAAGAGCCTCATGCCATCAGGGCAAGCTTTACTCATTCTTTTCTCTTTTGCTTTCATATCCATGATAAAAGGAGTTTGTGTGAAGCTACCTAAGCTGTAGTTCAGGCTTAGATATTTTCAGTATGTACCTTCCAATTTGTTTGCCTGAAAACAAAAGCCCATAAATCCAGACAGGATCTTAATAGGGGCTGGGAGAAGAAAGTACCATGCACTCTGAGAGAAAGCCAGGTTTGAGAATGGAACTGGATGGGCTTTATGGTTCCTTCCAACCCAAACTCTTCTTTGAGTCTAAGAACTATTCTGCAGAGAAAGGATATTCAGATTTTTCAAGTGGCTATTTCCTATTTCATCTGCCACTTAAATGCTAACCCATCCATAAACATTATTTCCTTCCTTCAAATTAACAGTTGTGAGCATCAAAGAAAGTTCAAAGATTTCAATGCCGCTGTTAGTGGTGATGGACTATAACAAAATAAATTTTTTTTCTGTAACTGTGGGTAGTGCCCAGAGACTCCAGTGAAGACCCAGCCCCTAATTATGCAAAGTTTTGTAGAGACGTGGAAAATGCCTTGTTCCTCACAGACGTGTAGTCTAGTAATTTGCTCTTTTTATTCCCACATTTATACTCATAGCTATACTGATGCTGTCTGCAATGATAAAGTTTTATCTTTTCCTGCAGTAAGAAGTTGAAGTCGGTAGAAAAAATTTCTGTTAGAAGTTATTAGTAATGCATTTTATGGTTACTGACAAAAACTACACACTTTCTGCATTTCTGAGGCTAGAAGTAGTTATAGGAATGCCTAGTAAAGGTATAAGAAAGATCAAACAGAGCTGTTCTCTTACTTCTAGCCGACGTTACTTGAAGCTATTGCATCAAAAGTTGTTTATAACCAAGGCATCTACTGCTCACAGTCTCATTTTCCAGAAGTTTATAAAATGACTAAGAATGTATTTCATCATTAAACTTGCAGCACAAATCCATATCCCACAGCAAAATTCAATCTGGCTTAAATAAATTTATTTCTCCATACCTTACATTTTTGCTGTCTGAAGTGCTCGTTTTTTGCCTCACTTGCTAATCAATGCCATCAGCTGAAGCTTTCATATGTCACACAGTATTTAGTATTAATAAGGATTACAACTTTCAACTACTTTGAGCAGAAATAAAAACAGCCAAGATTCAAACTGCAGGAATGAGGAGTACAGGGTGCGATACCTAGTCCGTGGAACAGGCTGACATAATCAGGAGCAGGTATATGACGGCTAAGCTCTGCACTCCATCAGGAGGTAAGTCTCAAAGAATTAGGTCCAGACCTGCTCATCTTCCATGGGGCTGCTCGGGCTGCTCAGCCCAACTGGGTCCTCACTCCAGATTCTCAGGGCAGAAGCAGCCAGCAGAGATAAAATAATGCTAGTGTTGGTAATAACCATGAAAGATAGTGTGATTAAGACATAACTCGTGTATAGCCTTTTATCCTGCTTTTAGAAGTACCTTCTCCTCCTAGCCCACCTGAACCAACAATTTCCACTGTATTTGATCTAGTCACTTGGTGGCAGCTACTTGCTGGAGCCTAAATGCACTCTGCATCCATCTCACATAGCTACAAGCCCCCTCCCCAGTGCAGATGTGAGCCAGACTCCTGGATGCAGCACACTTACCTGCAGTAGGAATGAGCTGGACATGTCCATGGGGATGGTATGAGGAGGTGGCATCCTGATTAGTAACACATTGACTTCAGTGGCAGCAGAAGCTCAAAAAGCATTCTACTTCTATCAAGGGCTTTTCTGCTCCCTTTAAGTGGATCACAAAGACAGCATGCTATGAAATCATGATTTTTTCCTCTCTAAAAAAAAAAAACATATTAGAACTATGGTCGCACTTTCAAGCTTTTTCTGGTGAACCATGGAAAACAACTGCATAGCTTTAACATACTGGCTCAGACTTTGACATCAAATACTAGTATCAGCAATGCTTTTTCCAGGCAAACAGTGCATGAGTACTGCTGCACTCACAAATGCAAATTTACATTTCACTGCTGGGCTTGCTTCTGCTTGCAAAACATATACCTTTTGTATTTAAACTTCTATGATACACAGAACAATTCTGGAGCAAAAATAATACAGATGGGGAAAAATCAGTCTATTAAGAATGAGAATAACCAAGAAGTAACAATTCAAGCCCTACAGCATGTGACAGGCCGTGGCAACACTGAAGGTTTTTTCTTTGTAAGAAATAAGTACTTTCTACTTCTGCAGCTCTGCAAAGACAGGACAACACTAGGAATAAACATCTTCTTCCAGCTTCTACTTTGGATCAGGATCCTCTCTGTAGGAGTTCAAAACAAGCACCTGGAACTGATCCCAAAGTATGTTTGAAAATTGATGGCAGCTTTTACACCAGTTCTGGTGCGTGCCGGATCAGCTCACTGGCTTCCAAACTACAGCTATAAAGATGAAGAACACCCAAACACTAAGTCATAGTTTTATTGATTCATACACCGATTTCACTGTGCACTCCAAAAACATTTATAGTGGCTTTTACTGCTTTATCTGGATTTTCCCACATCTTGACATACTTAATTTTCTGCCTGAAATGTGCAGCATCAATGACTGAATCAACAGCTGCACTTCACCGATAAAGGATCAATTAACAAATCACAAGGGTTGTTGCTGTTTAGTTTTCACTAACTAAACTTCTGTGACCAGGAAAGAATTCTGGCCCTATTAACTCCAGCTAGCCATGGTAATACTTTGCACACTACAGTTTATGGAGTTTATTGTTACCTCTTTATTTCAGATGCAGTATTTGGAAAAAAAAAAAGAAGAAGAAAAGGTAAGACAAAAGTTATTGTTTGCCGCTGATCTTTTTTTTCAGTATGGTCTGATAAATACAAATTGTTCCACCTAGGTGAAAGATCACTGAAATTCATCAGAAAACATGTTTGCAATGTGAGTAACTGCACACTGGAGAGTTGGCTTTTCCTTCCGAGACAAGACAAATGCCAGGAGTACATATCGAACATTAACCCATACCTTTAAATTCCTGGTAGAGAAGCATGCAAATTCTGATGCTACCGTACCTTGGAAGAGCAATACAAAGCCAGTTGTCTCAATTCACAGCTTATCTTAGCACCATCATAGGTCATTAAAAAATTGAAGTTGTGGATAAACACTATTCTCTGAGATAATGAAATGGCCTTAGGATCATTTGCATTGTAGCATCTGGTGGGAGCATTCAGGGAGCTGTTGTGTATCTGAAGATGGCCGCAACAGCCCAAATCTCTACAGCTCAGAAAGGACAAATCTACAAGCCCAGTGTAGCCGGATAATTTCTCAAGCCTGCTGTCTTTGGGAAAGAGTGACATGGTGATGTGCTTTTGAAAACATGCAGTTTACTTCTACATACATGCAGCTTTACACTTTTACATTTCATCTCACTCTGTCCTCAGAAGGGAGAGAAATACAGCTACACTGTGTTCTGCAGGAGAAGGACTTACACATATTGGATTAGGAATTGAGATCTCAGGAATCGTCTCAGGACAGACCTTACTCATTTCCCTGTCAACTACGTTAGACACTTCTCAGCTTACCATTCACCTGTATACTTATACATAGACTGATCACCATCTCATAGGACTTCCCACTATATCAGACAAAAAAAAATCTCTCCTTCCTTTCTGAAGGCTTTTCTGAAGTCATTGAAGCTGGAGGTTCCACTGCTGGTTTCAAGGTGAATTCACTGACCCATTAAATCACACCAGAGACAGAGGTGCTTTGATAAAGCAAGTCAGTATAATACTGCAAGCCTGTGCATATATTTGCACACAATTTTCCAGGCCAGCATATGGATATTTACTTAGAGGTGTCATTAGGAAGGCATTTTAGTGATGCTTTTAATTCCAATCCAACATCAGCAGAGAATCTTAAACTCTGTATTCTTATCAGCTAGGGCCAATTTAGAGCATTGCATCCTGGGACATACACAAAACTTTGATTTTGCTTTATATTACTTCTCTCTTTCATCTCCATACAAAGCTGCAGCCTACAGATGTTTCAACACAACATTTATTGGCTATATACTGCTCTTCATAATGAACTGAAGCCTTGCTAATAATGTACCAACTCATTACCACCAGAAATCACTTGCCACTTTGAAGACTTCTACCAGCAGGAAAAAAAATGAGTGAGACAGAATTTGTCAACCTGAAGCAATGAGATACAAACAAAACCATAACTAGTTGCATTTCTTCCTCTGTCTCTTAAGAATGGACCCTCAGATTTATTTCAGCATGGATTATGGCCATTCCATACGATGCTTAGTCATGACATATCCTATTGCTCTTTCCCCAGAGATATTCTTCTACTTTGGTGACAGAAATTCAGTTGAATAAAAACAGCTGGAGTGTTAATATATCTGATTTCTTTCCAGATTATCCTGATTTTCAACAGAAATATCTGTAAATAATGCACCGTAACTCCTTTTCACAGCTTCTCTGGCAAAGGTAAAGACTGGGAAAGAAGAGGAGAAGTAGTGAAGCATTTTATGATCAGTTCTTGTTAGAAAAAAAACCCTCCTCAAAAGATAAATGCCAGTTTTGGCAAGGATAGAGTTTATCTTGTTTATCTGACAACTGCCAGCAAAGGGGTGCTGTACCAGCCTGGAGGCTGTTGTCTTCTCCAGGTCTCTCAGTTTCTTCTGAGAGATTTTGAACTCTCTTCAGTGTTTAGGAGACAAAGCATTTTGTGAACTAGAGGGACACTGTCCCAACCCTGACACAGAACTTACAGGAATGTAACAGTGAACTCTTAAGCACCTCTTCCAAAAACAAACAAACAAAGTCCAGGTACTGCAGAAAAGGCAACACTCTGGCTCTGGTGAAAATGCAGAAAGTTTCCAGAGGCACGTGACCAAGGCAATCTGTGCAGCCTCAAGAAGCATGTCCTCAGAAATGCAACTACCCACCTAAGTTACCAGGCAAGAATTGCAAAAGCAAGGTCTCTCTCAAAAGCAAGCTTTTTGCTACCGCTCGGAAACAGCAATTGCAGCAGTTGTGGCAGCTCCTCACTGTGCATAAGTGCACCAGGGAGGATAAGGGAGCTGCCACAATGGCACGTATGTGCCTCCATATGCCACAGGCATGTCCAAATCTGGACAGCACGAAGCAGCGTCAAACATGATATCAGCGTCAGGCATGATATCAGCCAACAACCAAAGCACCATTTCTGGAAGGGCGCCCAGAGGAAAGGTGCATGTCCAGTAATTTAATGCACAAAGAGTTCAACAGATTTTTCATTCCATTCTCAAAATACAAATCTGGCTTTGGCACAGCCCCTTGCATGAAGGTCTGTTTTCCCGAGCAGCTATGTTCTTTCAACTAGTAAAAATGCTCTTTAATGCTTAACAAATTACCTCTGGCATGTACATCAGCAAACCAGAGGCCAAGAACTAATTGGATGGGGAAGTCAAAAAACACACTTCCCAAAAACTTCTGCTTCTGGTGCACTGAAGTCATTCTGAATGGCAGTTGTGTTAACTGTCTCACAAAGGACATCACAAAGCTTTTAAAAGTCAGAAATTTCTGCCACAGCTAACCGAGATGCAAAGAGAAGTGATAAAAAGTAATGGTGCTTCAGGAGAAAATGATAGTAGCATAATGTCAAATAGGATATTTGCTTAAAAAAAAAAAAGAAAAAAGAAAAAGAAAGACCTGCCCCATACAACACTTTTTTTTACTTTCCATACTGCCTTAACACCCAGAAGTACAGAGCCTAATTAAAACTGTCACCTATGCATCCAGGCCAGAAAGCTCTCTCCCATGCTCCTTCCAATTACTTAAGGAAAACACTAAGTTGGAAAATACCATGACTGATTTTCCTGGTGCTGCTTTTGATTTTCTATCTCTGCACTGACTTCTTGTGTTCTGTATATGTACAGAGTCCTCCTGGCTGCACAGCAAAGTGCAAACTAGTGAATGTTTCCTAGCAACATTAGCCCTCTTCCGTAATTCCCAGGGGAAGGAATTGGTGATTGTTCTTTTTCTTCCTTATTATCACTTATGTTATAGGGATGAAGACAAGGAAGACAGCAGCAGTGTACCCTAGAATGAAAGACAAAATGAAAGTTGAGCAATCCTTGCAGTCACTTTAAGAGATGATGTCTAATTAAATCTTTCCTCTTGGTGCTTACATTTCATTTCTTTCCTACAGTAGCATCCATCCCTTGCAGGAATGCAGCAGCTGTGTAAAAGGACAGCACACATGCTGACAGCCTTGATAATGACTGCTCACAGTGACCTCCAGACTAAAACTGGCTCCTCATTGGTACAGAAGAACATCCTCCAGCAGAAGGACAGCAAATGTTTCTGGGCTGGCTGGAGGCAAGGGCAAAAGATGGGACTGGGTGTCAGGAACAGAAGAAAGGCTTCTGACTTCTAGTTGGTTTTGTGGACCCTCATTCAGAGCGAACCCCTCCAGGAAAGGGCCGTGGGTAGTGTAAAGCCCTTTGAGCTGGTGAAGTGCACTGCATTAGAGGGCAACCAGCGGCAACAAAAGTTACACCTGAAAGCTGGACACTCTTAAATGGCATCTGACTCCCAGACACTGAAAGGTGGCTGAGGAACAGATGGCTAAAGGACACTTCACACTTCTTGTGCTTTTACTAGGACATTCTTTGTTCTTTCTCTCATTTCCAGACTTTCTGCATCCTTTACCCTACTTGCTAATAAAGCAGCAGGGAGGCTAATACAAGTCAGTCTTTTGCTGTCTACAAGAGCGTGCAAAGAGGGAAAGTGTAGGAAAACACTTGGACACAGGGTCACCCCGACAGTCGGCAAAAGGAAAAGACAAGCCCCCGCCTGCCCGCGTGGGAAGCAGCAACTCAGTGTGAGTTCAAATAGCTTCATTTTATTAGGGCAGCAGCCCTCTCTTATATAGCACACTTGTTTACAAGACAGGTGCCCCACACATATCAAAACAAGATAGGTGTCCCACAAACATCAAAAGTGTCTCACAAGAAAGTGTCTCAAAATGATATCATTTCTCAGGCTATTTTGGAGCACAGCACCTGCTGTTAATTAAAGCACTACAAGCAGTAAATTCCACACATACACAGCTTACTTCTTATCTAAGGTCATACCGTAAATCTTTGAGAAAAGTCAGCTACGCGCTACCAGGCATGTAATGTTTCCCAACAGGAAAGCAGGACAAGAGAAAAATAAAATAATAGAATTACATCTACACAGCTACCCCAGACCTGAAATTAGGGGTCCAGGTTCTACATAACTTTGTGCAGAGCTTTGCCTTTCTAGGCGGTAACACCAGAGACACAAATGAAACAACCTTGTAAATACACCTTAAACTCCCTTTTCTCCTCCTTGCATTACTTGATCCATAACTTAACTAAATTAATTTTAATACTGCTCCCATTGGGCTGCTGTCCTCATGCTGCAAGCAGTGATGCCTTGTAGTCATGGTGGGACCTAACTGATGATACAGAAGAAGGGGCTCAGAAAGGTATATTTCATAAACCACCCACCAACTGGTGGTGTCTCATTGGGCAATACAAAAGTCTCAGAATAGCAGCTCCTTCCCCCACACTTAAAAAATATTTGATACTAATACCAGGACTGATAAAAGGAGGGCTTGATAATCAGGTCTGCCATATAGGTTTCCTTTGAAATGAGGTAGGGGAGGGAATAGTCACTTTCAAGTGATGAGTTCCATGGGACAAAGTGGGGATGAACTCTCAGGGGTGCTGAGACACCACAGAGGTTCCATTCATAAGCACACAGATACACACCAGAGAAACATGAGAAGAGCAGCAGGTGGCTTGCTGTTGTGAACAAACTGAAGTAAGATATATCAGCCCAGCCTCAAGAGCTCCACAAATATTCACTGACATTTACAGAAAGACGTGGTTGTTTCTACAATTTCTGCCATGGTTCTACCTTTTCTCTTTGAAAATTTGTTTTGATATCAGAAACTGAGCTCTTTCAGCGTCGGTGGTGGAAAAAAAAAAGGTGGTAAAGCAAAAAATCCCAGTGGCAGCACAGTCTTCAGCTTTCCCAGTGAGCTCCAGCACACATGTGGCATGACTTTAGTGCTCCTAGTTGCATCCAGACATGGCTGGCAGCAGACCTCCAATATACACTTTCAGTCTTCCATTGTGAAAAGGAATAATAATTTTGTTCTCCTTATTTCATAGATTTCATTTCTATAAACCTTCTACACAAAGAAAAAGAACCTGCAATGATCTCTAATATTCAAGTACCTTTTCAGAAGTGAGATGTTCACATACAAGAGAAGATATACTGCCAAGTACAGTATTTTGCTATAAATTAGAAAAGGTTACGCCAGTGAGAGACTTCCGCTGTTGTCATTGTCTGTCCAAGCTACCGCCAAACTCCTCTTAAAATTGAGTAGTTCAAAAATGTTAGCTAGTATTCAACAGAACAAGATGAATTCCGCAGTTCTATCTGCACATTTGATGCACTACTGCTCTGGAAACAATCTTTTCTGAATATGGAGTCTACTCATTGCCAGAGCTGAGACTACCCAGACTGTCCCATAATTCAGTTTATCATTTCTGAGGGTGCAAGTAACAAGACATTTCACTGGCATGCTCTTCTGGACATAAGCAATTTGTTCATATTTTCACAAGAAACATTTTCTTGCTAAAATATTTGCTTTTCGGTGGTTGCACTCACAAAGAAGTTCTCTGGTGGTGGGTTTAATTAAAAAAAAAAAAAAAAACACCCAAAGGAAATTTTGTGGCAGAGCCTTTCAAAAGCCAGTTTCCTCTGATGACGCCACAGTGACTTGTGCCTGAAAATAATTGCTGGGTTTGGTAGCTGCCTCCCCTACTCTCACATCTGCCCACATCACCTCCTGACCTTCACTCTCATGGACAATTTTTCCCCTCTTCCTTTCTCAGCAGCCCACTCTATCCTCTCTCAGTACATCATTACCTACACCGCAATGCTGTCAGTCAAGTTGATGTCATTTTATGGCATTGTTGTAGTTGTGAGCAGGAAATGGAAGCAACTTCTCATGCCCTTTACACCAATGTCTTCCTCTCAGACAGCATTATTGATGAGCATAGCTGGCATGCCTGCATCTCTGGGATGCAGTTGGAATGTTCTTCATTTTCTTTTTGCATTTTCTCGCTACAGTCACTTTTACTGGGCCTACTGATGGTACATTTACATTTAGAACACAATTCCATTCTGCATGCAAAAAAAATATAATAAAGCATGCAACTTAACGCTCACTGTGAATTTAAAGTGGCTGCTTGTGTCAACCACAAACCAAAGTATTTAAATTAAATGCAGTATTTCATTACATAATGCTATCCTTATGCTAATGGAGAGAGATTATGTCTTATATAAGAGAAAGTGAACGCAATTCATTTCAGGAAGCATCTCAGTGCAGACTACTTGAAACGATATGTTCTGTCAAATATGCATTCTATCAAATAAAAGCTCCTAAGATACTGAACATACTCATGGCACTTACTGAAAATAATACATCTTTTGAATCTTACTGATTCAAAACAACTTATCATAATTTCAGCTTGCTATTCAAATAAAATGCTTGGAAATAATAAAGTTCCCTCGTGCTATTTTAATTATCCAATTTCTAATTCTGTGCTCAAATGAGGGACTCTAAAACGATAAAATGTCTTCAAAATTGATATAAAACATCATTAGGGTCAATCTATAGGGGCAATAAAAATAGGTAAAACAAATTTATATTATTTTAAAACTTACGATGTTAGCAAAATACTGCGAGCATGCTGACATAGAAGTCAACACTGATCAAAAACGCAATAAAAGGCATACTGAGCTGGGTTGCCCTATAGCTACTTCCGATCATATATCATATGTGGATTCAAGGGCAAAAATATACTCTTAACATTATAAAAAGCTTATTATTTTTACTACTGCAGATTTACTGAGGAAGAAGATAGGTGAGCAGCAAGTGAATTGCAGCCCTTCTCTAAAGCATCCCTCTACACTGTTCCCTCCCTCTTCTTTGGTCTGTCAGTCAGCTGAAACAAAGTGAAACGTTCCCTGGGCACTTCCACAAGCTCTATTCCAGATTTAGACTTCGGCATTGAGCTCTGAGTTGTTAAAAGAGAGAGTGCATGACGGCACCTATTTTCATATCCTTAGCATCAACCAAACAAGAGCGTAATTTACCTTGATGCTGAAAACCCACTGAAGCTTTACTCTACCCAGTCAGTCAACAATCACTGGATTTTTTGTGGCATTTCTTCCATCAGACAGGATAATAAATAACAGCCTCACTTTTAAGCAGAAATTCACCTTAGTTTATTTATTTAAGAACACAAACATCAATAAAATTGATTGATATTTGTATTTGAGCTTTTTTTTTTTAAAAGTAAGCTTTTATTTTTTTCTTAAGCTTGAGACTCCATTTCAGAAAATTGGAGTAACACAATGTTGAGCTCATACCATATGCATGACCATGCAGTCCCCAAGGCCCCAGCATCTACATTGTTGTAGCAAAGGTTTCTGCAGCACCCTTCGAGTAAACGTGTTCAGTATCACCACTATCTATTCTAAGGAAGAAAACCCATTAAAATGTAACAAACTACAGTGCCCTATGAAGTCAAACTGGGTACACAGTTTAGTCTGTGATAAAGGTGCTTGAACTTAATTGTCCACGCTCACTTTATGTCTTCATAGTCTGACTGGGATCCCCCAGTCAGCACAGTCAGTGGCGCCCAGAGACCAATAGAGATGACAAGCTTTTTGGGGTGGCACCTGGCTTCCCTCTCTGAGTATATAACATCATTTCAGGTGACCAAGGGAGGTACCTGGGCACGCAGTTAGTTTTTAAGGGCTCAGATCCTCCCTGAAACCACTCATACCTGGCAGCAAGGTGCAGACATTGCAGTTTTTGTGTGCAGCATCCCAAACAGTTGTGCTTATGCAACCAAATCCCCCCCCTCCATGCCTCTTCTAGAGTGAGCCAATCTGCTGCACATGTCTGTTCTCTCTAACAGGAGCTCATACACTTGTCTCTCAAGCAGACGCTTACTGTGACCTGTGAGGTGCTCCCTTGGAGGCGAGTCTCTCAGGGCTGTTGTGGAGATAGGTCTTGATGCATCCCTGGAAGGGGAATTGCATGAATGAAACCCAGAACTTTTCTGTGCAGAGAAGCTCCCAGCTGAACTGCATAACAACAAGAATAATGTTTTTTCTTGAAGTTCAAAATGTGTTTTTCTCAGTCTCATTCTCTGAACAGACTGAAACAGATGACAATTTCCCCCTTGGCTACTGCCCTCAAAAATGAGATCACCCTTAGAGACATGGCATTGCCATTTTCAGAACAAGTTCTGATTAAAGGGTGAGAGTGTGATCCACAGAAGAAAACAGGCTTTCTAGCACACAGCCGTAGGCAACTACAGCTATTTGAGGCTCCATTTAGAGCAGAAAGGAGAGTGCAACTTTTGTTAGCTGCTAGTATATCCACTAGTGATCATTAAAGCTGATTAATGCTCACCATTCAACAGCACAGGAAAAAGCAGTTTTGCAACGCTGTCAACACCAAGAGGCATATACATTTCACAAAGCATCTGGTGCCCAGCATTGCAAAACTATTCACAATGCCTCACCCAAAGGGCAGAGTATCTCTCCCAGAAGTGCTCTGTATACAGCTCAATGGGTAATGAGACAACATATATGTAAATTATTTTTTCTATTAGATAGCTCATTACCAAAAACGCTGCTTTCCAAACATTGCTCAACTCCTGCACCCTCTCTTTACCAGCATTTTCTCCCTCCAGCTTCTATATAAAGCTAAATGGGTCCCATCTTTCTTGCTTATTCATCCTACAAGTACATATATTTTCAATTCTGTATTTTGTTTCCTAGTGTTGGGAAATTCAGTATTTTCTATCTATTACAGGCACAATTATACTTGAGCCTGTTACAAAGTGTGATTTTCTTCCCCTCTTAGACTGTGTGGGAAGGAAATCCTGCCCCTGAACACAAGCGCATGATTATCCAAGGCCATACTGTGCCCTGGAAATCTAAATTAGGGCTACAGGTGCTGGCTTTTGGCATTTCCATTTCTGATCAAGCTAAAGAAGCAACAGATCCAGCAGAGTCCCACTGCATGTGCACCTCAAGAATACCAGGTGAACTGTTTCTGCCTGAAATTGTTCTCAATAGCACTGTAGTTGAGACAATCATAGCGAGACGCTTCATTCTGCCCCTCTGCTAACCTTTTGCTAAAGTACAGCTTCAAGTTTTCTTCTCAAGAGTCCGAGGGAAGCATTATGTTGAATTAAAGCTCAATTTCCTATGCAATATGCTGAAGAATAACAGTTCTCAGTCAGCTTTCCAAATAGAACAGAGGTCGTACCATTTCTTCCTCGCATTTAGAGCAATTAGAGTATTTTCTGTTTGAAGGAAAACAGTATATATAATGTTTTCAGTACTACTATTGAACAAAATCACCAAGAGCGCACGTGCCTTAGTGTTTTGTTTACAGACTCCCCATCTTTCCCAACTATGGTAGTATTAAGATATTTTTATATTAATATTATAGAAGTGTGTGTGTGCAAAACCCATACATCCCTGTGCAGTCTCTATAGGGAACAGCTGCTGCCTTTCTTGTTGCCACTGTAGGTGCATAAAATCTCCATTAGCAGATCAGATTTTACCTCCATAGAGAACTGCTCCGGAAAGCAAAGCTAGCAAAGTTTTAGCTTTAACCCAAGCAGTGGGGAAGCAGAGATTCAATTCTCACAGTAAATACAGCCTTTAGACCTCCACTGATCAGCCTGTACAACTTCTCAAGAGGCATTTTTACAACTTTAGCTGTGATTTTCTCAGTTCTGAGAGGATGCTTGGTACAACCACCCAGGCTGCCTACCCACAAGAAAAGCATTCCCTGTAGATTGGTGGGGAATACATTACAATTATGCCTAGTTATTGCAACATCGTGTTTATTTCTTGATGTTCAGAACCTCCTTTGGATGAATACTTTTGAATGTGCTGAAGGACGGCTTCCTGTATATCTAAATACACACTCATGCAGTAAGGCATGGGAGAAAGGGAGAACAGTCAAGAAGATGAAGGAATCAAGAAGGCTTAACAGTGAAATTTTTAAGTAATAAGATACTATAATTGGAAAAATTTAGTTGCATAGATGATATAGCCTCCCATGTGCCTGTTCAGACTGTGCCCAGCGCAGCATGAAAGGTGCATGGTGAAAGCGTGCTGGGTTTTCCCTTCACAGAGGTGTTTGTGCACTGCTTTCCTCATAGCTCTGAGCAGAGAAGCACTGTCTACCCCTTCCTTCCCTGCCACCTTGTGTTTTAGTCAATTATAGGTCTGCCCAGGCAATAAACTTGATGCACTTTATGCATTCTCACTGCTGCAATGAAATCCCAATATTTGAGCTTTCCCTTCAATTTAGCAATATATCTTGGCTGCTTTAATAGAAACTACTGAGCATCACAGCTCAAGCACAGAAACTCAGGAATGCTTAATTTGAAGTTGGCAGTTCCTGAGCTCTCCATCACAGCAGCTATTTGGGGGCTTCATTTTTTTTAAAATGGTGTTTTAGCAAAACTTGTCAAATCAGAATACACAAACAAGAGCTTCAAGGGTAATATAATTCAGACAACAGTATGTGTAAGATATAGTCATATATTCCATCTCACTGACACAGCACAGACCTAAGTAACTTCTGGAGAAGAGAGCATGTGCAGCCCACTAGCCACTTCAGTGAGTAGAATTAACTTCTAAATAAATGTGTGGAACTGCCAAATTTTCATTCTTATGAAAAACCTCAAGCTTTATTCAGCATTACTGTATGCATATAAATATACACACAGAGATGCTGGAGAGCTGGCAGATGGAGAACATCAGCAACAAATTGTAAAGGGCAAGATGTATATTTGACAGCTTCTCAAATTTTACATACATTTATGAAATTAGTACCAACTTCCATAAGGCCTCGAGTCAGAGAGAAACACTGCAACGTTGAACATTGTATCTGGGACAATTTGGACAGAATTCCTCCAGATATAGCTCAAGAAAATGGCAGGCCATGGAGCACTCCAAGAACTGTGAAAATCCCTATTTCCCACAGCAGTCAGACTGTGCAACCACTTGCTGTTAACAGCAGTCAAACTGCAGACTTGAGTAAATCCTCAGGCTGTGAATAAAGCACCCAGTTTCATTAAGAGCAACAGCACTTGGTTTGGGCTATTTTAGTGTCAGTCTACTCACTTTCATGTGTTTGATTTCCACATTGTTTTCTTTGGATGACCACATGCTGCAAAAAGAAAGCAGTATTCCCAACTGCTGCCAAGACAACAGTTCTGTGCTTTGAAAGAGATGGTAATCTTTGTCTTTTCCTTAACAAGAAAAATGAATGTTACCACTCTACTCTTACAAAGCAGCAGATAACTGCAGAGCAACATTATGAGGCATGACTCAGAGGCAGATCCTGAAGGGGAAAGCTAAGAGGTAGCAGACCAGGTGAAGACTAGAAAAAAAACTTTTAGAACTATCAAAGATAGGATAATTAGTCTTCTAGAGGCCTTCTTGCCTCAGTACTCATTTGAACATTGAAGAATTAGCTCTACTCTGCAGACTGCAGGCTACAAGCCATCAAGCTATGAGCAGCAGTTTGCTTTTTGTCATTGAAAGCCGTTCCTCACCCTAACCAGTAGTAAACTAGGACAACATGAGCAACCAGAAAGATAGTAAATGCTGTTGGAGACGCAGTCTCCAGGATCCAGACAAGATCCACCTTGTTTTCAAGCTGGTGCCAGCCAGACTCCCACATAGAAGCACTGTGACTTTGTAAAGAAATTCTTTGTTTGAATTACTCCAAAGGAAAACATTTAAGAAGAAAAGGATAATAATGTGCAACTTTAAAAAAAAAAAATCATTAAGGTTAACAGGAACACAAACCCAGAAGTAATATTGCTGTCTCTTCTAGTCTTCAAACACTGAAGCAACAAAGCAGTACTGCCGAGCTTGCTTAAAGTTTCAGTATCCAGAAACAGTTTCTAATGAAAGATGCTAAAGAAAACAATGAATACAGCTCCTGCTGTTTGCAATATACAGACCCTGATGTTAGTTTGAGCAGAGTCAGAGAGCACTTCTTGGCAAGCCAGTGACATTCAGTGAAAATATACTGGTATATAATGAAATATAATGGTATATATTTCAGCTCTCTTCCACCTAACCAGACTCTCCAGGTAGTAACTGCCCTCTGAGACGGCACCAGCAGTTGCAAACAACTCTTAGTATTTAATTTTCAAGAGCATTGCTTTTATTCCAGAACTGGAAGTAATTTGTCCAGCCTAGGCTGTCTTCTACTCAAAGCTGAAACCAGTTTGCTGGATATATGGCATGAACTCTTGTCTCACCTAACAACTTCCCATGGCATTAGGACAGGCTGAGAAAGCTGGGGCTGTTCAGCCTGGACAAGAGAAGGCTGTGGGGTGACTCGAGAGCAGCTTTTCAGTGTCTAAGGGGGGAACAGAAGAAAAAAACAACAAACACTTTAGCAGGATCTGACATAATAAGGCAACAGGAAATTGTTTCAAACTGAAAGAGGGGAGACCTGGATTGGATATAAGGAAAAAGTGTTTTACACTAAGTGTGACAAAGCACTGGCACAGGCTGCCTAGAGAGGTGGTGGATGCCCCATCCTTGGAGACATTCAACGTCAGGCTGGACAGGGCTCTGAGCTCCTGATGGAGCTGTAGGTGGCACTGTTCATTGCAAGAGAATTGGACCAGATGGCCTCTAAAGGTCCCTTCCAACTCAAACAATTCTAGGATTCTGTGACATCACAACTATTACACTGTAGCCTATGACAGCAAGTCAGGGGATTCTACAAATCAGAAGAGAGTTTTGATCCAGCTCAGGTACAAAAATTTTCTGGAAAGCTAAATATTCCATTCTTCATTTACCACTTAAAATAATCATTACCTCCTGGTGAACTTTGTAGACTGAAAATGTTTATATTGCTATGACACAGAGCAAAGCTACCAAAACTGCAAGGCAGCAGCTTCTCAATTCATTTGCTGCTGATAAACTATATATCCTACTGCAACTGATCTTGTTAAACCAGGCAAGCTTATTCTACTCAACAGAGCTGTGATGCAAGTTATTTAATCCACATTCCAGCTAGGGACACAATTGGCACCCAGGTACTTAACAATAGTCTCCATCTGCCATCTTGCCCTCTCACATTGTGAACTGGAGTTGGGAAGTTTCCTGAATGAGAGCAACCCCACAAAGCACTGAGATTTAGAAATCAAGGAAGAATCCACAGCTCTGCTTCAGACTCCATAAGATGAATAAGGGGGGGTTTTCTGCCACTCAGAACCAAAACGTTTGTTTAGACAGTCATAGAGAACCAGCTTTAGACAGCATTCAACTTAAGCATTTCGGCAAATCTTCTTAGTGCAAGGCTACTGTTTCTCAAATCATGTCTGAAGGGATGCTAGTCTTTTCCTGTCAAAAGAAGTATAATCTCAAAATTGCAGAGTATATTTCCTTTGCACACAGCTTCAAAGCATTTATTATTTCAATCATGATGTTTTGTGATTTTGTCCTATGGATTACATATGTTTATAATGCGCTGCTAATGAAAAACTACTCTATCTGTGTTTTTGTTCATCAGCATCTGCACAGGACAGCAAAAATCCTCCTTCTGCAGTATTCCTAATGTAATTGTGCTTTCCTCCAACGTCTCATCATTATAAAGGAAGATTAAAAATGTCATGTAAATAGCACTCAACATAAAATGTTCAAACTAGGAAAATCAACTCTGGAAAATGGGAAGTTGGACAGAAAAATTTTTTAAACACATCAAAAAAACAACCTGCTAAGAAGAAATCTCTTGCCACACTTGTCACATTTGCTTCCCAGTCTGTAATGCCACACATTACAGGCTTGCTAGCATCTGGGTAGGAAACCATAGAATCATAGAATCATAGAATGGCCTGGGCTGAAAAGGACCTCAAAGATCATCAAGTCTCAACCCCCCTGCCAAGTGCAGGGTCGCCAACCTCTAGACCAGGCTGCCCAGAGCCACGTCCAGTCTGGCCTTGAATGCCTCCAGGGACGGGGCATCCACAACCTCCCTGGGCAACCTGTTCCAGTGTGTCACCACCCTCTGTGTGAAAAACTTCCTCCTAATATCTAACCTAAATCTCCCCTGTCTCAGCTTAAATCCATTCCCCCTTGTCCTATTGCTATCCACCCTCACAAACAATCGATCCCCCTCCTGTTTATACGCTCCCTTCAAGTATTGGAAGGCCACAATGAGGTCTCCCCGGAGCCTTCTCTTCTCCAAACTAAACAAGCCCAGCTCCCTCAACCTTTCCTCATAGGAGAGGTGCTCCAGCCCTCTGATTGTCTTGGTCGCCCTCCTCTGCACTCGTTCCAAGAGCTCCGCGTCTTTCTTGTACTGGGGGCCCCAGGCCTGGACACAGTACTCCAGATGGGGCCTCACAAGAGCCGAGTAGAGGGGGACCACCACCTCCCTCTCCCTGCTGACCACTCCTCTTTTAATGCAGCCCAGAACACAGTTGGCCCTGCGGGCCACCAGCGCACACTGCTGGCTCATGTCCAGCTTCTCGTCCACCAGGACTCCCAAGTCCCTCTCCGCAGGGCTGCTTTCAAGTACTTCTTCCCCCAGGTTGTATAAATACCTGGGATTGCCCTGGCCCAAGTGCAGCACCCTGCACTTGGCTTTGTTGAACCTCATTAGGTTCTCGTGGGCCCACTTGTCCAGCCTGTCCAGGTCCCTCTGGATGGCTTCCCTTCCTTCCAATGTATCAACTGCACCGCTCAGCTTGGTGTCATCTGCAAACTTGCTGAGGGTACACTCGATTCCATTGTCTATGTCATTGATAAAGACACTGAAGAGCACCGGTCCCAGGACTGAGCCTTGTGGGACACCACTCGTGACCGGCCTCCACCCTGACATAGAACCATTTATCACAACCCTTTGGCTGCAACCAGCCAACCAGTTCTTAACCCACCGAACAGTCCATCCTTCAAATCCATACCTCTCCGATTTGGAGAGGATGTGATGAGGGACCCTGTCAAAGGCTTTGGAGAAGTCCAAGTAGATGACATCCATCGCCCTGAATGAAACTTGAATGAAAAAATCCAAGCTCCTCTGGGAAGGGGCACGGTTAGATTTTATTCAACCATACCTTTTCTGCTACCGTTCAGTCCCTCACACCAGAGTGCTACACCAATACCACAAAAATTTGGTATTTTATATTCCCCCCAGACTACACAACTACCTGCTTCAGTCAATAAAAAATACTCTATCTGTGTGGAATCTTGCCTGGATCTTCCCCATAACTCTCCTTATTTCATTGAGAATTCTCCTGGAAAGTTAGATGGGTGGTATCTGCATGGCCCAGGTGTTCCTCTGTATGTGCAACTAAGTGCAACACTCATTAATTACTCATCAGGTTTGAAACACATTGTAAGTTCAGTGTACAAACAGGGGCTGCACCATCTCAGTAGAGAATGAGTAGCTAAGCAGGAGCCAACGTAAGTATCCAGGTGAGAGCAATCACCCCACAGGGGGTGGCCCTGTACCTGAGGACTGGAGTTTACATAAGGATCTACAACCTCTTCAAAAGGCTATTTAAGAGGACAATTAGGGGCATTGTATTTGCCCCCAGTTTGCAATTGTGTCATTGTATTCAGTCATTTCTTCTGGTACTAGCACACTGAGTACTGATACAAGCAGTACAGTCTTTGTCATTGGAGCATCAGACAAGCTCTTTCTCCAGGTATGGCTGATCTCAGAGGTCTCCTGAGCCATTCATTTCAGCCACCAAGAGAATCCTGAAGCAGTGCTCAACCCTGTGCTGAGAAGCAGACAAGATCAAATTTAAGTAACAATTTCCATTTCATGAGAAATTCACAGGAAGCCTATTTCCAACTCAGCCTTTTCACTGATTACGGCAAAAGCTTCATTAAAGAATAACGTAAGGTGCTCATTGAAGTCTTCCTCTTTTTTCCTTCAAGACATCAGCAATTTTTATTTTAGATATATTCAAACACATTTAGAATGGTCTTCTAACAATTTTCTAAGGAAAGACTAAAGCCACGTCTATCTGTAAGTATGTATGCATTTATATACACACACAATATAACTATCATGAGAATAGATTGAGATGTCTCCAGTTAAAGAGAAAAGATGAGATCATATAATACAGTAAATTAAATAAAGTCTCTTCAGAGGGACTCAGGGCACTGATCAGCTCCGAAGATTGCATTTAATCCCTGTCAAAGATAATGAGATAGCAGACACACACAAAGGTCACGAGATGTCTGAAACACCAGCTCTGGTCTCTCACCTCCTAATAAAAGATGTTGTTCACTTGATTTTTTTCTTGGGAAGATATGCTTGCTGCTGAAGTTAATTGGTAGTGCCCGGAGTTTGTTTTGTCTATTGACACAGTAACAAGTATTAATGGACTCAATGCTCAGGCGTGCTGAGGATTGAAATCAGCCCTGAGTAGCTTTAATATGCAGCAACTTGCAAACTTTCCTGGACATTACGTCATGTAATTTTCTAAGAATTTAAGCAAATGCCAAAAGCGAAATATGCCCTTCCTCGCAATCCTTCATCCTTATATACAAATGGTATTTTTTAAGTGTGATCGCTTTTACAACACGTAGGCAGGCAACAGAGTGAGATTTACAGAAACTACAGTCAGAGCTGACAAATCAAAAATGAAAATTGTACTCCTCCCTCTCCCACAGACTCAGCTGGCCTTCAACAGTTTCAGTTCTGTGTGGTACACACAGAAAATGTATTGCTTTGTGTTAAGGAACCTCCCTTGTCCTCAGGACTCCCCAACAATATTTGGTAGTGCAACTCTGAAGGTGTCCTATTAATGCACTCTGACAGACAATTATTATTTTAGCTCAAGAGTAACCTAGGATCATCTCTTTCAGTTCTGCCCCACTGGTAAAACCTAGTACCGGAGGAATATACGACCTCCCTCAAGAATATTTGTCTCACCAACAAAAAAATCATGACATACTCATTCAAGTTGGGTTAAAGTGAAGCTTAACAGCTGCACAAAATTATCTCAGCTAATATCCCTGTATTAAAACTTTGAGCAAGAGGGACCATAATATTACTATAATATTGATGGTGGGATGCTGAGGAAACCCAGGAGGAGCTTGCCCAACTCTGGCACAGCATACAAGTCAGTAACTGTTATCAGTTTACTTGGCTTGCTACCAAGCCATTTATATTCCCACCTCTTCTTTGGCAGTTACAATGATTTCAGTACCTCTCCTAAATTTTGGCAAAAATCGTCCAAATGCCTCAAGGAATATAAGGAAAAGTAGTGATGGGAAAAGGGCCTAGTATATGGGACAATATTATTTTGACCTTTTTGCTGCAGAGACAAAAATTATTTGGATAAGAACACGAATTATTTTGAAAAAGGAGTAAAAGAAGAGAGCAGAATGCAAAGAACAGGGGAGAAAATGACATTGTGAACTTGTCTCCCTTCCTCATGAAGCAAGGCTGCACAATAGGATGAGTTTGGGGCAGTACTTGCTTTCTTATTGGCAGTATCATACTGCTTTTTCCTCAATGGAAAGTTAAACAAAAAAAGACTTCTGGCCTAAAAGTTGCACTGGATTTGAAATGCTTTACACATGTACATAGCAGAGAGTTGCTCAGCTAAACTGTTGGTCGCAGTAATTTTCCCAAAAATAATTTCCCAGCAGTTGTTTTGAGCCAACCCCAGCACTATAGCCCAGGAGCAACAGGTGCTCAGGCACAGAGGTAAGAGCAGATGGGGACAAAGGAAGGAAGAACAGTGTCCAAGAGCCTGTCTCTATTCAGAACCACTGCACACACTTATCCAGCTGTTAATTGCAGGTGGTCATATTGAAACGCTTCACAAATTACCTACAGTAATGCTGTTTTTCAGGTAATACAGAATGGGGAAAAAAATCCAATTTGCACAGATGGTAAATTGATAGCTTTAATTAAAAGAGGGTCCTCTATTATCCAATGTTTAAAATGAAGTATTAAATGTGCAGATTTAATAAGCTCTCCCACAATTTTACTGTCACACAACTTTCACTGGGTAAAGTTTGGGGTCAACAAGGAACAAGGTGCGGGGGGAGGAGGAAGGCGTTTGATAGCTAATACAAAGCTCTTTTTTTCTTCTGAGTGTAAAAAATAAAATTCCCACTTTAAGTCTTTCAGCAGCCGAACTACTGACTACACCATTCCTCTCTGAAAGGAAGCAATTCCTACAAACGCAAATGACTCTACAGACCGACTAGGCTACATGAAGTTACACAACTTCAGGTTATCACAGACATATACATCTTTCAAAATCCACTTTTCTTTGCTGGTAAAATGTTGTCTCCTAGCTATTTCTAAAAGAAAATTGCCATGAAACATATATAAAATTCAGCTACCACAAAGCAAAGACCTTCTATGCTTGAAGATATGAAAGATCTTTCTGTCACATCTTGTTGCAGCATAGGCTAAAAAAATCACTCATTACCCCTTTTGATGGATACCTCATTTGGCTCAGCTCTCTAATAATATATTTCCAACACTGCATTTTGGTACTCAGTTGCTTCTATTTTCTTGATTACACATGATTGGTAGTCTAAAACATACAACTGCATTTATAAGCTGGAACGGAGGGGAAAAGCACAGTATTTTGGCCAGGCTGGCATTTATTGGTGGTTGACCTGTAATTCCGCATCACAGGCATATAATAGGAGTAGTGCCACTGACTTCGGAGACTTTGAATCAGGACCTTACCCTGCTCTGAACAATATCCCAGCTCTGATTGCTCTGTGCATCTGACTGCTTTCCAAATTTTGAGGGCACTTGCAGCTGCTTCCCAACAATCAAAACTTCTGAAACTGCAGTCCCACATTTGATCCTTCCTACCAGCAAGAGCAAATAGTGTAGAGGATTTGTGTTTAAGCAGAACCAGCTCCAGGCTTTGCCAGTGGCAGAGACAGCCAAATAACTTGTAAGATATTAAGATGCTAGCCCAGCAAATATACCTGCCAAGCTCTGACCAAGAGCGGAGCACCACTCAAAGACAAAGTAAAGAGACTGCATAACACCTCCATATAAGAGAAGAGAGACTGTAGGTCAGAATACTGCAGTAGATGATGAACACAGGGAAGCAGAAGCGTTGCAGCATGCTCTGCACCACCACACAGGAGTGAAGCAGCAATTCAGACAGTGAATAAACTGGGTGACTGAGCATGGAAAGGTGAGAGCTTAGTGCCAAAATGAGATAGAAAAGATGGGATGCGGCAAACTCAGAGGAGGTTAGCAGCAGATGGAAAGCACTTTAGATAAAAACAAACTTGCTTAGAGGGGAAAAAAAAAAGTGGGGGGGGAAATATTGCTAGGATTATGAAGCAGATGTAATTGGTGATATATCTTTCACATAGAATCATGTAAAATATCCCTAAGATCATCTAATCCAGCAGCTGACCAACCAACACCACACCCACTAAACCACTTCCCTAAGTGCCATATCTACACATTTCTTGAACACCTCCAGAGACAGTGACTCCACCACCTCCCTGGGCAGCCTTTTCCAACATCAAACAATCCAAAGAAAATCTATCATTAAACTTATGGATATGATTAAGGGCAAATATATTTTCTCTTAAAAAAAAAAAAAAGCAGCTTGTCATGAGGGCTTTGTTGAGTAAGATGGATCATGACTGGCTACTACCCTTAGAGACTTACCTAAGGAGCTAGAAGCATTACCACCTTATGTTCACTGACGTTTTAGAGGGAAAGAATAATTCTTGATCTGAACTGCTCATAGAAGCATGCATCCCACTCCCTTGACTACTGTGGTGGTTAAATGTCTTAGTTCTATGCTTGACATTCATCAGGATAAACGTGACTTCTCAAATCTTATCTTCTATGCTATCAAACATTAAACCAAGCTACAGGAGGTCCAGCTGGGGTGAGGGGAAGAAGCTGCTTTTGATCATAGCAGTCTTCATCATCTCCTCAGGTCTGATGAGCCTCTGATAGGAAACATTTGTGCTTTCCTCTCTGCTTTATTTTAAATGATTCAGCTGGTTTACATAGACTAAGATGAGAAAACAGTCTTCCTTCTAAGCCTTGATAACATGAGGAATTTGCTCATACTGAAACTTTGGAAGAGATTCAGGAAATCACAAACAGCAGGAATCTAGTCACTTAAGCAGAAAAAGTGCCACAATATTCATGCCAACACCAGGTGATACAGGTGTAGCTGTCTACAATGACAGATAAAGACATAAATGTCTCCGTGGCCTCATATCTGAGCAAAGGGTATTCTGGAGAATTTTGAAGGAAGCTTACAAAGTGGATGTAAAGAAGCATGGTGACTTGCCATGTTACTGCTTGAAAGGCAACTAATTCATTCAGGAGGCATCAGACTATTTTTGCAGCTGAAGAAAGAAAAGTGAGAAACCTCACAGACCTTAAATAAATTCCACTAATCTAGTGGCTAGTCTATTATAACTGAACCCCTCTGGATTTTTTCAAGGTTTTCCAGTAAATGTGAGGCTTTTAAATTAAAGTTCAGTGGGAATGTTAGCCACATATAATGCTTCAGCATATAGCTTACAAATCAACAAAGACTTTCCTTTGCAAAATTTTGTTCTAAAGTTTCCATAAGGAATTCACAATGACAACTTTATAAAAAGAAAAAAAAAATTCGCACAGAAATACTTGTTCAGGAAGCCCGATGCAAGTAATGAAATGAGAAGCACACAATAGCAGTCAGTAAAAGAGGGGCAATGTTAGAATCTATTGTTTAAAGTACAGGCGCTTCCTGCTTACTGTCTCTTCACTCACCACATTATCCATCTGCTTTCTCTTTGAGAGCATGCAGAAGAACATCCAAAGCAGAAATCCATCTAGCTCATTTCTGGAGACTGCTGGCATGAGATTTCCTTCGCTGTTTCAGCTGAGACTCAAGACTTATGTATATGGTTACTCAGTAGCAAAATGCTTCTTTATTCCCAAGGCTTCAGAAGCAGCATAAATGATTAGGAAAGCACTGCATATTTATGAATAGAAAAATAATTACATTCACTCTAAAGCCATCAAGGCTGTAATTCACGTGAGGATTTCCAGCTTACTCCATAAATCATGGTAATATCGGTTGCATTGCTTATTATTGCAAGGAAAGCCTCACAAATGCCCGTAGCTTTGTACAACAGGTGCTTCACACTCACGCACTGCAGAAGCTGCTTGTGTAAAGCCCCAGCAACCACTGGAGGTACACACTCACCAGCCAGGCACTACACATTGCCAGTGAGAGCTGAGTCACTTACCTTGGAAAGTAGCTCAAACAGATGCAACATGACTTAAACACAGTAGGCTCCTGAAGGCTAAGTATGCAGGCACTGATTTCCCAGTTTTGCCAGTGCTTTCTGAATTTTGACACTATTAATGTTAGTGGAACATAGCATCCATCTCCTGTTGCGTGGAGCTATGTATTCAGGTGCTGAGAACCAATTCTCTGCTGCTATCAATCATCGAACTTTATTGAGTCAGGCTACCACCAACAGCAAGTGGCAGAGAGAAAATGAAAAGCAGAGACTGATTTCACACTCCACCCAAAATGAAGGAATTTGAGCCAGAACATGAAGCTAATGATCACTGATAAGGCCTGGCAAGAAGTGAATAACTTGATAACATGACAGTTGGGCAGAATCTGACAGTATTTCGTGAAGTCTGAGTTGTGCTCACATGGCATAAATCATTCCTGCCTGAGTTCTCTAACTCAATTAGCCATTTTGCAGAAACAGGGAGACACCGCAGAATATTGCCGCAGCCAGAATGTGCAACTCCATCTGCAGAAACTTAAAAACCGACACAAAGTGAGAGATGCAGAAAGAGCAAAACAAACTTTTCTCTCATATGCAGATAGGCTCACCTGGGAAGGTGGACTCCCAAAACCCTCAATCTAAATTGCCCACCTAAATCAACAAGCTGCTTTCTAGAGCGCATAGGTAATAGTGTTCGTCTGTTTCAGCAGTAAAGAATGATTTAATGCAATATCTCAATGTCTAAATATATGCTTATCCATGAATACTGAATCAGTAGTTACAGGCAAAACGGAGACATGTTTTTACAGTCATATTTCTGCAGTTGCAGGCCATTCTAGATAATACAAAATAAAATACTGTTTTGCTCTGATTCAGCTTTTCAGTGAAAGCAGGCTGTGCATATGGGAAGGGAAAACAACACCAAATTGCAATCTCTCACCAGGTCAAGTATAGGACCCTGCACATATTCAAATCTGTCTCCATTACACTAAATGCATGTCTAATTTGGATCAATACCCTGTACAAAAAAATCTATAATCTAAAGACGTATTTGAGTAGTTTCTTGAAGTACACTGAGACAGGTAAAGTATTACTGGTGCAACCAAACAGAACAAAAAAGCAAACTGAAAAAAAGACAGCTGTGCACAGAAAAGTTAATGTAAAAATTTCATGTTAGCTGTTAGTCTGAAGATCCGAACTCTAAGGATGCAAGTCTTGACAGAGATATACCAGTACAGAAAACTTACATACGCCTTTGGGAGTGTTAACAGTGTTGATCCAAGAAGAACACGTAAAAGAGTGCTCTAAAACACAGACATTCGTATTTCTACGACATCAGCTCTTGCAGAAAGGTAAGGTGGTCTAATCAAAACCTGTGGCTACACAAAAAAACGTATTTAAAATAACTGTTACAGAGTCACCTGAAAAAAAATAAAATCCCAAAATAAAGGTGCCTGGACTCCTCTCTATGGGTAGCAGCTCCAGGCCAGGCCCTGCTGGGGTATCCATGGTCTGAGGCCTCCTGCAGCCCGCTTCTACTGCTGCACCATGGGCTTCTCCACAGCTGCACGTGGAAATCTGCTCCTCGTGGTACCCTTGGGCTGCAGGGAGCTTCAGCTGCACTCTTGGAGCAACTCCTGCCCTCTCCTTGGTGGCTGCAAGGCTTCTCTCATGTTTCTCACTCCTCTCTCCCACCACTGTTGTGCAGCAGTTCTTCCCTTAAATCTGCTCTCCCAGAGGTACAACCAGTGTCACTGCTGGCTCAGCTCTGGCAGCAGCAGGTCCCTTTTGGAGCAGCAGGGGCCAGCTCAGACCTGACATGGGGCAGTGCTGGGCTCTTGCTCAGAGGCCGCCCCTGCAGCCTCCACTACCAAAACCTCACCATGTCAGCCCAATGCAATGTTTTAAGAAAGCTGATGAGAAAAGTCCTTTTGAGCCTCACCTTTCTGATAAATGGGAAGAACGTGGAAATCACCATAACTTATCAGACCTCTAATGACTACTGCAGGTATAATACAGGCCACTGTGTACCAAACATATACCTTTCCATGTCAGTTTCCCCTTCTCTACAAAAAGAAGTTAATTTTTATGTATGGAGACACTGTTACTTGTGGCATTCACACAAACATGTGTTTGCATAATATGATAGACATAAGATGAAACTCTATCTTCTGAACAGTTCCCTCCATTCCTTCTGCTGCCAATATATCCAGTAGTCACAGAAGCAGCCATATAACTGCAAAACTTTTTGTTCAGCTGCAAATATATCCACATTGTATCTAAGAGCTGAGGCATTCTCTTTGTCTCCATTATTTCCTATCCCTTTTTCAAACCTTGCTGTAACATTTTACTATCCCACATGTCCAGGACTGCAAGCTATTGCTACTCATTTATATGAAAAAGGATTTCTGCAGAGCAATTTACAAAGAGTTCTTCTCTTGTAGCTATATTCTTTCTTAAAAAATTGGTAGAACATGAAAAAATAATAGCCTACCTGTGCCAAGCAGGAACTATAAGAAAATACATATTTCTTTTCTGAGTTGAATTCTTTAAGCTGAATATACAAAATAAAACTGTATTCTTCTGCCCGTTACTCCCCTGATATGATAACAGATGGCTCAAACTCTTTAGTCAAGTCTAAAGAAATCATTTAGTTATGACAATTTCTGCCTTCATTCTGTGTCCCAGTTAAAAAGAAAAAAGAAAAAGAAAAAGAAAAAGAAAAAAGGAGGAACAGAGGGAGGAAGAAAGCATCCTTTACCCTTTACCCTCCTATTTATGAGTGCTGAGGACCTCAGTACACTACCTTCATTATATATCTGTCCCACAGGGAAGAAGCAGCCATGTCTACTTTATTCTTGACAGATCTGGGGTGGACAGTCTCTTCAAGCAAATGCATCACTTTCAATATTCTAAAATTTTTCCTACTATTTTTCTCAAATTGCCTTTCTAGTCCCAGGCACATTGGACACGCAAACCGATTACTCCCTGACTTTTTACAACAGCCTTGTGAAGTGCGATGCTTCTCATCTGTAGGTTGTTGAGTGCTTTTTTCTTTATTATCACATCACTCTTTCATCCTT
Organism: Numida meleagris; assembly: GCF_002078875.1. Classification (NCBI taxonomy): domain Eukaryota; kingdom Metazoa; phylum Chordata; class Aves; order Galliformes; family Numididae; genus Numida; species Numida meleagris. Next base: position 33,123,321 of record NC_034413.1, on the reverse strand, counting down.
TATTGTAGCTTCTTATTTATAATGCAGAGACTTACATACTTTGCATCTCTTTTTTTCAAGATATGGAAAGAAAAGTATTCAAAGGTGGCTCATCCACAGACCTGGAAGTTGTTTTCCAGGTACCAAAGAAGAATTTTACTTTTCTCCTTGTACCCATAGCCTTAAAGGTAGCTACAGGCAAGACTAGCTTCCACTTTGCCAGCCGATTCACTCTAAAACTCAGAGATGTAATATAATAATGTGCAATGAAAAGGATGAGTGAAGGTGATCTAAGGCTCCTCTTCCCTTCTATTTTGCAAGTATGCAAGAAGTATTATTCAGTTGTGGAGAAGAACTCTTATTCTGTCCAAGTTTTTATTTTCCATCATACTGGGAGCTCAAGAAGTTTAACTCTCATTAAAATTGGCCAGTTCAGCTGGATTAATTCCCACAACACAGAGCTGTCAATAGTAGTCCAGTTCTAAAGTTGAGAATTGCTCACCACTTGTCATTTTCTCCGTAAATAGCAGGTAAACTCCTACCCTGGGGAAGGAAAAAGCAGGCTATTTTCATACATGCTCAGAGAAATTAAAAAAGGCAACAGGTACCAGCTGAAGGGAAAAAAACTCTGTTTAGACAGTATTCAAATAGTGTGAAAGGTGCCCGGAGAGGCTGTGGGACCTCCATCTTTAGAGATGCTCAAAATTCAGCTAGCATGGTCCTGAGCAACCTGGTCAAATGCTGAAGTTACTCCTGCTTAAAAAAATGAGATGGGACTAAGTAATTTCTCCAGCTCCCCTCCAACATAAATTACATAATGATTCTGCAACTCTATAAAAAGAAATCCTCTTCCTTACAGTGTAGCTGAATCTAAGAATTCCTGACTATCATCATTCTAAATTTTTCACTCAGGGGAAAGACTATTTTAATTCGACCATTTTTGTTAGCATTGGTTCCAAAGCTGTCCTCTTTTGTTATCTTTTCCCTTCAACAATGCTAAACACCTCTTCAGAAAGGAGCTCAAAAATATCCCTTATTTATTATTACAATGAGTAGAATGTTTTTCCTCAAGAGATGTCCAGTGTCTCTGTAAGTAATTGGCATAACAGAGCAAATACTATCCCTTGAGATACAGTAAAAATACATTTCTAGCAAGTACATTGCACAAAGCTTCTCAAATTGAAGTCTAAACTTGGTCAATAGTAGGACAGGCTCAGGATTCCCTGAGCCTCCAGAAGTGTCATTCGCCACCAAACAGCAAGAGCTCAGCATTAGAATAGGCACAAAATTCGTGTGGATTTGTCTCCAGAGAATACTGATAACAGTTGGTACTTCTATTAAAATGTCCTCCCTTGAGGAACTTATATTAAGAAATCCCTGTCATGTCATAATGAGACATTCATCTTCTAGAGACTGGGAAATCTACATGCAAGATTGCTCACCCTTTCTTTTTTTTGAAACCTACTGTACGTGATACAGATATAAAACATTTATGGGATGGACTTTTTCCTTCCTTTCTCCTTATCAGACACCTTCCTTATTGTAACCTACTCCATCATGAGGCAACACAGTCAAACATTTCACCCAAGACTTAGCATTTATATCATTACTTCAGGGTGTTGAAAATATTCTTTGCCCAATCACATTTACATGCTCCTTCACTACTGAGGGTTGAGATCTACAAATTACACTGGAAACTATTTGTGATGGGAAGGAATGGCCACTCATCTGCACAGCTTTAGGTACAGTAAGGAAGGAGCGCTCCCTCCCCACAGTCACACACACTTACTTAGCAAATAACTGGAGAAACACAAAAGAAAACTAAGGAGAAAATGATTTCCAGATTGGCTCTTTTTTAAAACCTGCAAAAGCTCTTCAAAGCTAGCGCTGACATAAATAAGGACCTTTAGCTTTTTGAAAAGTGTTTCGGTTGTGCATGTAACTAAAACCATAGGGAAGATTTAGAGCACAAAGGAAAAAGAATACAATATACAGGAAGCTGTTCTAAGGCATAGCTTTCCACTGATGTCAAACCAAGAGCACAAAGGACTGTAACAAGGACTTATGATGGTGAGAAAATAACAGTCATCCTCCTCAAAACTCTACTTAGAAAATTCCAGAAAGTTACTACGCCTATTAAAATCAGACCAAGGAAAGAAAATCCTTTAATTTACTTGCAAAAAATACTTTCAGTACAGGAGCAGGAGATATACAAACGTCAAGCTATAAACCAAAGACCAGCTGCATCTTCTGGATCAGAAGTCATCTTCTGCTCCCTGACAATCTCTGTACAACTCTTTAAATTTAAGGCATACCTCTAATTAAACCAGTATGCTTTTCTCCTAAGGTTTGTCATCTCCTACCTTCAGTTTCCAGTTAGATCTCTGTCACAACCCAATTTACCATTAACCGTAAGACCAAATGATCATAATTATTGAGGTCAATTTTTTAAACAGACTTTTCCTGTGGACACAGCACAAAGCTACCAGTCATTTGAGGAGGAAAAAAATTCACATTGTTTCCCTAAAAGACTCTGAACCCTTTAGAAACATTTTGAGAAACAGAAAGTATGTATTCATACATAAAAGCAAATGACTGCATCCCCGTGGATAGGGAATTTTGCTGTGGGCACAAATATGGTTCACCAGATTGACTAAAGGTGAAATTTTGCCAGTGAAGAGTGGCCTAGTACAAATGAGGTTTTTGCCATCACAAAACTAATTGAAAATCTCTGTTGAACTTGGTGGTCTAACATTTTAGTGACGGAAAACAAAAACAGAGTGAAAGCAGCAAGTGACCTCACCTTCCCATTCTGTGGCTAGCACTCTTACACAGGTTGTGGAAGATGTGAATTTAGTGTCTTTTTCTGACCCAAAATTAAAACAATAGTACAAGAACTCCTTGTTCATCTAAGTGCCAGAATGGAGAAGTAGGGAAGAACAGCCCCCACTGATGAACAGGAGAAGGGGAATACTCAGGAAATGCCTACAGATGTTATGATGTCCCCATAAACACGATGCACATCGGCAATCAAGTCACACTAATAGGATATGAAAAGGGCAGTTGCAACAATACCAAAAGGTCAATCATATACCCGACCTAACAGTGTTATTACTGCAATGGGTCATTATTACAACAGGACATTTTAGCTCACACCTAAGATATATCAAGTGGAAAAGATGACTATAACATACATTACTAATACAGTAATTACATCCCACAGTTGTATATCACCAAAAGGAAAGGACAATAACATATCATAAGCCAGAATAATACCTAAGTCTTTGTTCTGATTCACAGTAAGTTTTCTGACATAATGTTACAGAAAGCCTTTTGTTTCTCCTAATTCCCTGTCACCACACTGACTCTATCTCATGAATGCACCTACACAGACAATGAGGCCTTTATTTGCCTAGAAAGAAAACTGTTTTTCTGTAATGTTTTTCTTATCAGATATTTTGCATGTACACACAGCTTAGACAACTCATTGTCCATTTATTAATCTGTTTATTATTCTCCCTGACACCCTACGGGAAGGGCTGAGCAATTTGTTTTCCTCCCAACTTGCATCATCCAACATCTCAGCTATTAGAAGAAGAAAACATCCTCCTGCTCAAGCAAGTGACAACAGTAAGACTATGTCACGCGTTGCATTGTGGCGTTTCCTACGTGACCATGGAGAAGACATGAAGAAGTGGCACAAAAAACCCACTCCTGCACTACAAGCACGGGCAACAGAACTGCTAGCCAAATCAATCACCAAGGCGAAATCCTCCGCTCCTGTCACTGCGGGACGTGGTAAAAGCCGTAAGGGCCCTGATCAGAAGAACAAGGGAGGTAACAAGTAGAGGGGCCCTGCCCTCAGCCAGGGGGGGGAAAGGGATAATAGAGTGTATTGGACTGTGTGGATTCGATGGCCTGGCACATCAGAACCACAGCAATATGAGGCACTGGTGGACACAGGTGCACAGTGCACTCTAATGCTCTCGAGTCACCAAGGGACAGACTCAGTTTACATTTCTGGGGTGACTGGGGGTTCCCAAGAGTTGACTGTGTTAGAGGCCGAAATAAGCCTCACTGGTAAAGACTGGCAAAAACATCCTATTGTAACTGGTCCAGGGGCTCCAAGTATACTCGGTATTGATTACCTCAGGAGGGGACATTTCAAGGATCCCAAAGAGTATCGATGGGCCTTTGGAATAGCTGCTGTAGACACAGACAATGTTAAGCAGCTGTCGGTTTTGCCTGGCCTGTCAGAAGATCCCTCTGTGGTGGGGCTGCTAAAAGTAAAAGAGCAACATGTACCAATTGCCACAAAAATGGTACACAGACGGCAGTACTGCACCAACAGGGATTCCTTGCTCCCCATTCATAAGTTGATTCGTCAACTAGAGAGCCAGGGAGTGATCAGCAAAACTCACTCACCTTT
>NC_034413.1:33042680-33115773 GCF_002078875.1 Numida meleagris | reverse complement strand
TTCTCCTCAGATTGTTGCCGCTGTTCTTTGCTCTCAGGGCCATCTCCCTACCCTTTTCCCCTTTCCCCTTTTTCCCGGGACGTGGGCCCTTGGGTCCCCCGTCCCCTTTGTCACGGAATCGGGCCTAACGCCCGTAAACCGTTGACACCAATCCTTTCTCCTTCCGTCTCCCTGTCACATGATTGTGGCTCAAGTTTTCAGTGAGTCATCATTATGTCACTAAACCAAAAAGACTGAGAAGTCTTCACTCTTGATTCCACAGACATTCTCAGGATATAATGTTATCCTAATCCAGGAGTCCATATGTTTATACATAGCTGAATACCACAGATGAGAAGGGTTGCAATCTATTGAAAAGCATCCCAACTGGCAGTATCTACAAATTTCCAGATGTGAAACAACAGTCCTTCATTTAATACATTTTTTCAGTACCTATCAGCAGGTTTTCAATGCTTTCTTTACAACTGTCCTTAAAAGCCAGACCAGCTATCCTCAAGGTACTCCCTGACCTGGAAGTCTCAGATGGGGAGCAGAATAAACCCTCTACAATTCAGGTGGAAACAGTTACAGACCTACTACTCCACCTGGACTCTCTGAAGTCCACGGGGCCAGAGGGGATCTACCCGAGGGTACTAAAGGAGCTGGCAGAGGTGACAGCCGCTTTCCATCATCTATCAGCTTTCCTGGTCAACCAGAGAGGTCCCAGAGGACCGGAGGCTTACCAGTCTGACTCACAACAACAAGAAGTGTCGTAAGGAGGATCCAGGGAACTACAAGCCTGACAGCCTGACTCCAGTGCCCGGGAAGATTATGGAGCAGATCATCTTGAGTGAGAACACATAGCATGTGCAGGACAACCAGGAGATCAGGCCCAGCCAGCATGGGTTCATGAAAGGCAGGTCCTGCTTGACCAACCTCATCTCCCTTCTGTGATAGAGTGATCCACCTGGTGGATGAGGGAAAGGCTGTTGATGTGGTCTACCTAGACTTCAGCAAAACCTTCGACGCTGTCTCCCACAGTATTCTCCTGGAGAAGCTAGCAGCCCATGGCCTGGACAGGTACACTCTTTGCTGGGTAAAGAACTGGCTGGAGGGCCAGGGCCAGAGGGTGGTGGTGAATGGAATTAAATCCAGCCAACAATCGATCACAAATGGTGCTCTCCAGTGGTCAGTACTGGCGCCTGTCCTGTTCAATATCTTTACTGATGACCTGGATGAGGGCATTGAGAGTACCCTTAGTAAGTTTGCAGACGACACCAAGCTGGTAGGAAGGGTCGAACTGCCTGGGGGTAGGAAGGACCTACAGAGAGATCTGGACAGGCTGGATCCTGGGCTGAAGACAATGGGATGAGGTTCAACAAGACCAAGTACCAGGTCCTGCACTTTGGCCACAACAACCCCAGGCAATGCTACAGGCTTGGGGCAGAGTGGCTGGAAGACTGTGCAGAGGAAACAGACGTGGGCGTGTTGGTTGATGCTCAGCTGAACATGAGCCAGCAGTGCCCAGTGACCAGCGGCCCAGCTGGCCAAGGAGGCCAATGGCATCCTGGCTTGTATCAGAAATAGTGTTGCCAGTAGGAGTAGGGAAGTCATTGTCCCTCTGTACTCAGCCCTGGTGAGGCCCCACCTCAAGTGCTGTGTCCAGTTTTGGGCCCCTCACTGCAAGAAAGACATTGAGGCCCCAAAGTGCATCCAGAGAAGGGCAGTGAAGCTGTGAGGGGTCTGGAGCACAGGCTTTATGGGGAGTGGCTGAGGGAGCTGGGATGGCTCATTCTGGAGAAGAGGAGGCTCAGGGGAAACCTTATTGCTCTCTAAAACTACCTGGAAGGAGGTTGTAGTGAGCTGGGAGTCAATCTCTTCTCCCATGTAGCTAGCAATAGGATGAGAGGGAATAGCCTCAAGTTGCGCCAGGAGAGGTTCAGGTTAGATCTTAGGAAATACTTCTTCTCCAAGAGAGTGGTCAGGTGCTGGAATAGGCTGCCCAGGGATGTGGTGGTGTCACTGACCCTGGAGGTGTTCAAGAAACGTTTAGATGTTGTACTGAGGGATGTGGTTTAGTGGGAAATATTGGTGACAGGTAAACAGGTGGACTGGATGATCTTGTAAATCTTTTCCAACCCTGGTGCTTCTATGATTCTATGACTATTTACAGTATTAGGACCTATTATAAAATATAGGAGTTTCTAAGACTCAGGTCTTAGCTTGAAACAATGTAAAATAAATCACACCTAGAAAATGTTTCATTATGCTATATCTGGTACTTGTGAGTATATTTTCCATTGCAGACACAAGAGTGTTCAGTAATAAAACTGATTCAAGAAATGACAGCAAAATGTGATGTTTTCAGAGCATTAAAGAATCGGGATATATTGCCAGCAAATGTACCACCTTCAGTAATTTCCATTTTTTTTCCTTTAGTTGAATTTTTTCTAATTGCAATATGTAGATCAACTTACTTTGATTAACAAAAATGGCAAAGAGTCTCTATAAAAGCATTGGTTGAAACCACAACATGCATCTTTTAGTTACCTGGTTCATCATAAAGCAAAAGGCCATTATCACTCTGCACAAGTCAAAGCATACTCCTGCAGGGCAAAAATCACCTCAGATTATACGAGATAACTGCTTTCAAATGGTTTGATGCTTCTAAGACAGTTAAATGAGCCTTCAATTAAAATTCCTTCAGAAAAACCTCTGTGCTATCCCAGAACACACACAGAGGGACTATCTCATGTCTAATACATACAATGTTGACCTCTTAATTGTGCTTTGAGCTGGCAATGAAACATTGAACATGAACTAACAGTACAGTTAATTTTGTGCCTAAAGATGGCAATTTCTTCCTATTACAAAAGCAACTACTTCAGTCTTATTCATGATTTTATATCACTGGGTAGGCAAAATGTTTTTCAAAAGGTTTTCATTTGTTTTTGTTTTTTTTTTCAATCAAAAAAAAAAAACCAAATTACTGAGCACTAGGTATATACTGCTGGGAAATTAAAAAAAAAGAATTCTTAGCAACTCAGATCTTACTGTAAAGCTGATGGAGGAACGCGTACATGGAAGAAATTAATTGCTAAAAGGATCATGCACATTCATTTCTCCAAGGAGAATTATGTACTTATTAATGAAGAAGCATCTGATAGGAAACATAACTGGAAGAAAAAGGAGACGGGCATAGTTGCAGTCATCTAATCCTTTATCCTACATTAAACAGATTAGATTAGTTATATCTAATTTGCAGTGCTTTATCTTGAGCTATCAACTCCACAAATAGATGAGGCCAGCAGGCCCTTTATTTGGACTTCTCCATGCTGGCAAAGCAAAACAGTCATAAATACAACTTAAGCATCAGTGGCTGCTTTGTGCTGCCCATGTGATAAAAATCACTTAGAGCTTGTCAGTCAATGTGCACCTCAATTTATTAGAGGGCTATTCTAGTTGCTAACATTAATGATTGGAAAAAAACTCTAGCTTGTTTCCTGCTCCACATCAGCATCCTCTTGAAATTACTTTGTTCACATGTTGTTGTTAAGTTTATTTCTAGATTTAAATCCTTACAAGATGCCTTGAGAAAACTTCTTGAGGAAACTGCTTCAACTGGATTTTTCAATATGTATATCTTTTATATGTGGATATATATGTATATCTTTTACATGTGTATATTCAATATGTGTTATCATTTACCATGCAAAGATTTTATTATGTAATAACTCTGAACCTTTACCTTATGTTACAGTCATTGAGGTAAAACAGCCAGGTTGTGAACACACCAGGAAAGTTAGCTGAGTGGCAGCTATGCTACAACCTTTTCTATTGTGCACCAGGATAGAGCAGAGAGGAGTACTTATGGGTCAGACAGCAAGGCGTGGCAATGCTCCTCCCTCCTGAAAGCAACAGCTGTCTTCCTGTAAGTTGAAAGTCACCTAGACCAGAAAGGACCTGACAGCAGCAAAGAATCTAGAGATGTAAAAGGCTTAGGACAGAGCATGATCTCCAGGGAGATGTGGCTTTAGAGACCATCCTTCTGAATAAAAGGTGGGTTATGGGATCTTTTTTGGAAGTGTACACAATAACGTCACTAGTGGGAAAAGTCAGTCTACCAGTTATTACTCCAAAATGGCTCCAAAATTTCAAAGGTTCAGGGTTAAATACACTGCAACAAGCAGGCAACTCTGTCAGTAAGAAGATAAAGCCATGTTGCAATGGAAGATGGTTCTATATTGCACATTTCTGCATATTGACTCTTTCAATGCTGCACTTATTTGTGATCTGAAACTACTGTTGCTCAAAAGTGCAAGAACCTTCCAATACTGTCCAAAAAAAATTTGAGAGTTTGTAATGAAAAATGCAAGCAAGAAATTTCATCAATGTTTAAGAATATTTTGCCTCAATTAGTTGTGCAAATTAAGACATTTTTTAAGACTATTTAAGAGATCTGCCTTGACATAAACATTACTACAAACATTTGAGAACATTTAAAACCACTAGCTATAAAATACATGAATATCATTCTAAAAGTGAGTTTGCATTTGAAAGCTCAGAATACTGGATCTTTATCCTAGTTCTTCTGAAAATCACAATTCAGAAGTTAATTATGAGCTATATTCACCAAAAACAATTGAACAAACAGCAATGCAGCTTACTTCAACATTGTTGCCAGAGATCGCTGCAAAAAAAAACACCAAAAAAAACACTGACATTTACCCCGTTGTCCAGTCTTTTTGAATAGAAGAAATTCCATCATAGAATGGCTCAGGTTGGAGGGAAGATTCAAGATCATCTGGTTCCAATCCCCCTGCCATGGGCAGGGTTGCCAACCACCAGCTCAGGCTGCCCATGGCCCCATTCAACCAGCTCTTGAACAGCGCCAGGGATGGGGCACCCACAGCTCTGGGCAGCAGTGCCAGGGTCTTACCACCCTGTGAGTAAAAAATTTCTTCCAAACATCTAACCTGAATCTCCCCCCTTTTAGTTTTCACCCATTCCCCCTTGTCCTGTCATTAACAAAACGTGTAAAAGGTCAGTCCCCCTCCTGCTTCTTGTACACTCTCTTCAAGCACTGGAAAGCTGCAATGAGGTCTCCCCAGGGCCTTCTTTTTTCCAAGCTAAACAAGCCCAGCTCCTTCAAACTAGCTTCATAGGAGAGGTGCTTCAGCCCTTAGAATAACTATTACACCTTATATATGTTTTTTAGATCAAAAAGTCCTTATATTTTTAAAAACAAGATCAGTAAAGCTGAACTCTCAAATATCTTCTGTCTCATAGCTGAAAATAAGTCTTAGATTTGAAGTGGGTTGAAAATGTACTGAGACAAATCAATGTGGGTGTCCCTGGAGCACAGAAGACATCTCTGAGAGGCAGCACAACTTCTGCCAGAGTGGGTCCCAGCAAAGAAAGGCAGCAGGGCCTGCTGCAGAAGCTGAGCAATCCTGGGAGAAGGCTGGAGCGTCAGCAAGATGGAAAAGATATGGATTCACTATCTCCATTTCACGCGTTTTCTCAACAGAGTTGTGGCGCAGATTACATCTGTGCTTTGTGCAGCAATGGAAGAAGAACAGAGTAATTTAGTAAGAAATCACCCCCCAAAAAATCCTTTCAGATGCGAACCCCAGACAGATCAACTCCACTTGTTTCTTGCAGGTGCAAAATGCAAACAGCTTTCTAATAACTGCAGGCATTAAACATGTTACAAAAGCAACTACTTCACAAAAAGAAAAGCATCAAGAACACACACATCTGGATACCCAATATTGGCTGCTTGGAAAAGAGCCAGGCAGATGCAGCACTACAGACTCTGCTAAAAACCTCCCCGCACAGCATCTCAGGTCTCTTTATCAGTGGCTGAACAATAGCTTCTCAAACCTTGACACGTATTTTGCTCTTCTCAGAGGCAGTTTTCTCCTGCATAAGATTTCAGATAGTTTCCACATAGAAAACCTGAATGGCTAAATCATAAAAGGGCTTTAAAACTTGGTTAACTGGGTAACTTTCTTCTGACTTGAGTGCAAGCAAGATTGCAAGAATGTGTAAACACTTCTGCTTAGGTGGATTTACTGAACAAGGTGGTAGGCTTCAAGCTGTAGGACTCGGCAGTGCTGTCGGACAGATACAATGTTTCCCTATGCCTGCATTGCATGTTACCCTTTTGGCAGGCTCCGTAACTTGAGAAAGTCTTCCTCATGCGGCAACAACACAAGCCTCCAAGCAAAAGCAGTAAAAGCCTTCTCAAAGTTGCTTACTCATATCTAATTATTCTCTAATAGGACAGGATTTGGACAAGCAGGAGCAGCCAGGTTGCCCTCACTTTATACATCTCATTTACCACATCTCATTCAGTGGCAGAGAGAGGTTTGGAAAAGCAATTTTCCACCAGAAGTTGGTCAGTCAAGGATGACATGGTGGGTCACTCTAATAATATCTACTCAACAGCAATCTATATCCTATGACTACACAAGTAACTATATATCTGTTCATCTATATCCAATTACAGCACCTACTGCCTTTATTGACGGCTTCCACAGGATGAGCAAGAGTGGTTAGCACCCAAAGGCAGTCACTAGCAGCCTGCCATTTATCAAACAAGGTCAAGGCATCTCCATAGGCATGCTAGCATAGCTCTGCCTTCACAGTGTGTCAGGGCTTTGAAGGCAAACTGGGGAAGTGAAACAGTATTAAGCTCACTATTCCCCTCTGCAGCAGGGATCTGCTTTCCAGGAGCTTCCAAGGATCAGCAGAGCAGAGCTTTTCACTGTCGATATCATTCGTAGACTAATTATTTATTTATTTATAAAAGGCATAACAAGCACAGACAAAAGTTTAATAGTAGACACAGACATTCTATGAATGGGAGACTCTCGACAGCCAGTTGTTATCAAGTTCAATTTGAACAGTATTTGCTGCATTTTTCCTGGTGATTTCTTTTCCAAGTAATCATGTGTTATGTGGTCATTTGGAAGGGGGCTCCAATTGTGGGGAAAAAGTGACCTTTACTTCCCTGTAATGGGATTCAGGGGAGGCTGGAGGAGCTCTGCGGAGAAGGACCTGAGGGTCCTGGTGGAAAGCAGGTTGGCCATGAGCCCCTTGTAGCCAAGAAGGCCAGTGGTATCTTGGGGTGCATTAAAAAGAGCATGGACAGAAGGTCAAGGGAGGTGATCCTCCCTCTTTGCTCTGCCCTGGGGAGGCTACATTTAGACTACTGTGTCCAGTTCTGGGCTCCCCAGTTCTAAAAGAGACAGGGATCTCCTAGAAGGAGTCCAGCAGAGGGCCACAAAGATGATGAAGGGCCTGGAGCATCTCCCTTATGAGGAAAGGCTGAGTAACCTGGGTCTGTTCAGCCTAGGGAAAAGAAGACTGAGGGGGGATCTGATTAATGTTTATCTAAAGGGAGGTGGGAAATGGATGAGGCCAGGCTCTTCTCAGTGTGTGTAGCAATAGGACAAGGAGTAATGGACTAGAACTTGAACACAGGAAGTTCTGTACTAAAATGCAGAACTTCTTTACAGTAAGGGTGACAGAGCACTGGAACAGGCTGCCCAGAGAGGTTGTGGAGCCTCCTTATATGGAGATATTCAAGACCCATCTGGACGCCTATCTGTGTGACCTATTGTAGGGAACCTGCTTTAGTGGAGGGGTTGGACTCAATCTCTTGAGGTCCCTTTCAACTCCTGCAATTCTGTGATTCTGTGATTTCTGGAGGATGGTACCTTTGTATAAGATGCAGTCATCTTCTCTCAAATCAGCCTCTGTCCGTATTAGATATGACAGCAAATACTGCTCATAAAGAAACAAGGCACCAAGAAAACATATGGATGAATGCCAGCATTTTGGTTATTCAGAGGCTTTGAGGTGTATCTCCTGGTTCTGGCTACCCTCGCCTAGCTATCCTGCACAGTTTCCTTCCTTCACAATTTTTTCAATACCACAAGCCAAGATTTAGCTGAGGTCATCTAGTCTGATAGTAATCATCTTGATATCAAAGACAGAAGATGTCTTGAAAACTTGTAACTGTTTGAATTCTCAGTTTTCTTCATAGCAAGAAAACAGTGCACAGCTTTTAGTGAAGAGCAGGATAGTGATATTGCTAGCTTCAGGTATTTTTCATATTTCACTTCCATGACAATAGAAAATGAAAGACATGAAAATCTTTGGGTTTTGCAGATTTTGCTTTTTTTTGCACTTTTTGTTGTTTCCCTCAAGATTCAGGTTTTGATATGAAAAAAATCCTTGTGTTTATATGCATTTACATTACAAAGACCCTCAACTGTAAGAAACACAGCCTTTTCTGTAAGCTCAGTCATACAGCTGCCTGCCTCAAGCCAATTAAAATAAGAACAAAAGTAGTAGTAAAAGAAGGAAGAGTATTCCTCCTGATCTACTCACATCAGTGATGTCTTAATTTCAAAGAATAGTAGAGACTCTGTAAAAAATAATGTGATTAATCTGTCAGAAGGTCACCTTCACTATGGAAAAAGATGTAGTCTTCATGAGGAAAAGCATGGACCACCAGATATGGTGTCTTCTGAAAAAATCTAGTCACAATTTCTAATTCAGGCTAATATGCACATTAACAACAGTATCTATACATTCCAGCACCTAACATCAAGTACCTTCAATTCTTTGCTTCCCAGGGACCAGCTAAAAACAAAAAAAATTAAACTGAGCTTAAGACTTTTACAAACACTACAGATGGTTATATACTTAATTGTGCACAGTTGGTTTAATTCGGTCTCTGCATCATTTTGTTCAGTATTAATCACTACTGATAATTTATTAAATAGAAAGATTCAGATATCATGATAAAAAAAAAAATCAGGCAAGAAAAAGGACTTATTTTTCCCTCAAAAAGCTTGGCTGCAAAAGATGATTTTAAAAGAACACAGCAGTTTGCTGACTATGTTCATGGCCAAAACCTCTGCCACGTTTTCAGTCTGTGCTATAAGAAGATTCCTTAACGTGGGGTGTTTGTGAAATTAAAATATCTGCCTCCATTTCTCCTCCTAAGTGTCTTCAACTTTGTGAGCTCAGCAGATGTACACATTTGGAAACAGACAGTCAGGATTTGAAAAAGGACACAACTGAAACTGCAGAAAAAAAAAAAAAAAAAAAGGATGTCATTAACTCACAGATGGGCTGAGCTTGTACCCTAACAGGAATCCATTATCTTGCAATGTTAATAGGTCAGGAAGAGCTCTAACTATTATTTGTCTTTGAACTAGAAGATAGATATGCAAGATTCAGGCAAGCAGCACGCAACTCTGAAGTCCCATTGTCCGTATCTCACTGAATAAAACATTGCCAGGCAACACACATTTCTTTCTGACAAAGAGCAGGTTTTTAAAAGCTGTCTGTCCCAAACGCCCCTGAAGCTCACCCAGCATGTTACTCCAATCAACTTAGGCAACTCTTCTTGCAAGAAGCACATCTATGACATATGGTTTTGCTCAGCTTGTGCTTCCACAAAGCAACTGCTTCTGCTTCTTTAGATAGTTAGGATACATCTTAATCTCCTTATGCATTATTAAGAAAGAAAAATTTCCACCCTTTTCAAGTGATAATGCAGCCAGATTCCTCACCATGTTACCTACCTGAACGTACCTTGAGAACAAAAACATCCTCACCAAAACCAAACATAAAAAAACTATCAAAATCTCCACGTTGCTTATTTCTGAGAATCTTAAAGTTACAGTAGTCCTTATTAGTCTCCAACTTCTGATGATTTATCAGTAGTCTCTCTCCTCACTCCAGAAGTGAAGTATCAAGACACAGCACTGTGTGCACCAGGTGAATTTTCAACTTTTTTCTTCCAAACTGACTCACCACACTTTGATAAGTCAGATCCAAGAGCTATGCAGAGACTTAGTATGACTGTGAGTTAACCACAAATGAGAGGGTAAAGGGATTGTACTGAGACATTTTGCTCTATACTACATGGGACACTGAGTCTCATCATTTCAATACACTTTGCTACAGAAGCAATGTCAATAAACAGAGAAGGAGTATGAAATGGGAGGAACAAGGAATGAGTCTTTCCTACTTTCAGCACTCATCAATCTAGAAAAGTACAAAACAGAAGAAGACAATAAGTGCATACCTAGATTTTGCCAGCAAACTAGCACAAATTATAAAGTTCCACTGAGCCCCTTTCTGGGAAAAGAGCTTGCAACTCCAGTCATTTAAGCTCCTTCTTTCTCTGTTCCAACAAATTTTTTCTCTGAAGACTGGACCCCAGTACCTCTTATGCCAAACACAGTCATAAATGCAGTGCTGCTGAACATTTTGAAGATGAAAATTTAAAATGTAATACAAAAAAATAAGCCTAACAAAAAAAAAATTAGTTACTTCTTTTGTACCTGCATTTTCTATTGAAAATGACTAAGAACATGATATTTTCAGTGCACGGTTAACCTTCTGGCTTTTTCAAATTCCTGTGCATAACACCCACTTCTTGATTTTAAACAATAGTAATCCAGCTACTGTGTTGCACCTCTCACCACATACTCTCAAATAACTTCCAATTGGAAGTTATTACAACAACCAAGACTGTGCGAAGGCACAGCCCTGATCTGTGTTCATCCGTCTGTCAGGCATTTCACTAGGTAATGCTACAACTCTCTTTTTAATGTGAGATTTCCCTTTTAAATTGAATTCTAAAATTGAATTAGTCTACATTTATACCGTAAAAATGATAAATATGTTTTTTTCCTTCCCTGTTAAATGCCAAAGCTGCTCATCCAAAAATAGCTACTGCCCTTTAGCCCTCTGGGTTTTATGTGTGTATTTGTCATTTTACCCTCTCATGGTGTTAGCTGCAGTAATTATATTTCAGTAATTAGAGACAAACTGGTATGCAAACAGCTAATAGCAGGCTCCCCTCAACTATTTCATTTACAGCATGATAAAAATTTTACTTCTAGGAAACCGAAAGCCAGTGATGGAGAAACAGCTCACGATGCACCATGGGGTGGCTGACACACAGCGTGATGCTCCAGCTTTGCAGTCCAGGATCACTGCCATCAATTCAGGCCGTTCCCTGCCCAGATGCTCATCAGTGTTGTCAAGATACATTCTGGAGGTTGGTTGTTCCGACAAAACTCCTTCTGGGAATCTCTGCCCCTAGCCTAATCTGCATACTGTCTCCAAAGTACCGATGCATGGGTTGAACCTCTTCCTCGCTTCACTGATGTGTTTTCTGATTAATTAATTCTGACATCTCTATAATCCTGGACCACACCAAAGTTTCATGCCTGCCCTACAACTATTCCACCTTCCTCCTCAACAGAGCTTGGGTTCACTCCCAAGCTCTGAGGACACGGCAGATATTTCTGTTCTGAACTGTGTGTATAGGACTGCCACACAAGTTACCAAGAGAAGAACATTTCATCACACAAAGCACAAGATGTTTCAACTCAGTTCTCTGAGCTGCATGACATACTATGCCATCACCATGGAAAACCACAGTCAGCTACATTGTATCAGTGAAAAGAATAAATTCTCAGTGATGACAGATATCCACATTTTAATTTTTCCATTCCGCCTGATGTTTCTAAATACACATTTTATGTAGCAACAGCCCTTTTGGCTGTCCAGAAGGTTACAATATTCTCCAGGCTGCTGCACAGGAGCTGAAAATAAGGCCATGGTTCATTCCTGGGTCAGCGTTCATTACTAATAGGAGTAATTTTATACCAGCACATCTTTGATTTTAGTGAGAATGAAAGCTTGATATAGACAGGGCTTAAGGCAATTTTTTCTACACTTTATCTGTCCTCACCTCAAAACAGGGTATTATCTCCAGGACACTGGACCAACAGTGAATTACCTGTCCTTTTCATGAGTGTTGACAAGGCTTATGTAACCAAGAATAAGAAATTCGGGAGGCATTCCTGCAGTAGAGTAAGTGGTAATCAGCCAAAAGGCCTACCAAAGTTTAAGCATGTGAGCTGACCTGGTACCTCCCTGAATTTCCTTTGCAGGAATCATCAAAGGATTGGTTTTCCTTTCAGGTCACATTCAGAAATGTTTTTTGTAGCTCTTGTAGCAATTATCACAACAGTAGCCATACCCTAGCAAAGAGGCAGACATGCTGCAGAGCTGAGCAGAAGGAGCCTTGGAGAAAATACAGTGGTGAAGATTTCTCAGTGACTTGTGCAAAGCCAGCTCTCTATTTATACGGATGCCTATTTTGTTCCTCTCACAAACACACACACTGAATGCCATTTGTGAGGTATTTCTTGTTAATTTTCTCAAGTAATTTGAGATCCTTATGTTTGATCAACACAGTTTCAATTGTTAACATCAAGCTATGAAATCATTTGAAATGAAAAAGCCTATCAGTGCTTGGTAACAAAGTGAAATATTGTCGCTCTGAACAAAAGAGCAGAGTGACTAATGACAGTGTCAGGAATCTGATGGTTTCTGAAACTACTGCTGTATATTAAAACAGCCCTTCTGTACTGATAACTTTCAGAAAGGACTATAACAGTGTCCTTTCAACCAGAGCTTTCTATCTCTCCAGATATTTCTCTGCACTCCTAACTTCAATATCACCTTCCTTTTAAAAGGATGCACATTATAATATCCCCTGTGTTCTGGCAGGGTCAAAAACACCCGTGCAGCTGAAAGCAGAGAAATTTTAAGATTCATCAGAAATTTCTTCAGAAATCCTGAAATGTATATATACTTTTGATGCAGAAATTCCTGGCGGTCTGAAAAACTGTTATACCAATTGTCAGCAGAGGGGACTTTCTTTGCCTTTGTCAAATTATAAGAGTAAACAACATTTGGTAGGTGAGAGATGTTTTGGTTCTGTTTTTTTCTTTTTTATTATTTTATTTTTTTTTAATCTAGGTGTATTTGAGTTCATGCTGAGTTTTCACAGGCTGATTAAAATAGGCACAACTCTAATACATGGGCCAGGCAACTGCTTGGTTTGTTTCTTTCTACAAAGAAAAAAGTAACAATGGAGCAGAGTACTAACATGCTGCACACTTAGTTTAAATGCAGTCTCAATTGCACACTAATGCTGCTCAACTGCTGTATTTTTCAGGCTGGTACTGGCATTGCTACAGTAGACATCCCAGTGATTGCCAGGGAGCAGATTAGCTAAGATGAAATCCTGAGCGTTATTCCTGCAAGCCAGCAGCCCACCACGCTGGCCGGTTTGTTACACTGCACAGTCTGATCCAAGTGTGCCCCTCAAGCACATCAAAAGCAACTGGGAAGTAAGTTGGCTGACTTGAGATAGATAGAGAGGGAACTGTGGGGAGGGCAGCAGAAAATGATCTGGGCCTAAACCAGACACCAAATCTCTGTCATTTCCTTGTATTTTCTCTGAAATCCTGCCTTATTCATGCACCTAAGGTAACTTGAATGGATTTGCCTCCTCTCCTGGATGCTGAGTCTAGAATGGTTTTAAAATATGGATAGCAATCCACATAGAGTTTTCTTCATAACATTCTCCACCAAAGTCACTTCATGGTTTTTGCTTTTTACACAGGCTGATGTCTTAAGACACGCACAGCAACTGTGCTCCTAAAGAACCAGCGTGCTTCCAAGTAAAACCACTACAGTGGGTAAAGAAGGCACAGCTCTGCAAAAGGTAGGTCTTAACTTACCCTGTGTGCACTAGCTGAGATCAGCAAGCTGTCAGCTGCATATCCTTTTGGCTGCCACAGCGGCAGTGCAGAACTGGAGTTACGCCAGAGGCATGCCTCCTTACCCTGGGAGCAATTCATATGGACACAGGAAAGCCAAGAGCAGTGTTTTCCTCTCCCACACAAGTTCACTCACTGATCTAATCATGAATACGTGGCTGACCTTCCTACTGCAAAACACTGAGCTTCTTTAATTCCCAGGGCACCCAGTGGGATCGGTGGGTGCTCAGACTTGTGAAAGGCTGACTAAGAAAAGCAATGCTAAGCCCTCACTGCTACAAACATAGACTTCTTCCTGCACACACGCCAACCCCTCTTTTCTCCAAATCTTTGTTACTTGCTAGCTTGCATGTAGCAGAGACTTCTGGTTGCCTTCAAGACACAAGTGTCCAGTGGTTAGCTTACTGGATCATATTTGCATTAGCATGATGGGAAACAGCTCCAGCACAGGGAACACCTCAGTCATTGTGAAAGAACATGTTTTCATAAAAAAAAAAAATCTATTTTTTTCCCCAACATTTTCTCATCCTTACTTGCCCTTTTGACTGTACTGATGAGCCTGAATATTTCCAAAGAACAAACAATTTGAGTAATAAAGCAATAAATATCAGTAACCCAGCAGTAAATATGAGCAACTATTTCACAGAGACAGCCCAAATTTCAGCAAGTTCAGTGGCTCCTACATAATCTGTAAACACTTTCTCAATAGAAGCTAGAATCAAGAAGACACCCTTTCATTTCCTTCCACATTCCATTTCTCATCTTTCCTTTTGTATTGGTTTTTTTGTTGTTGTTGTTGTAGTTGTTTCTTTGTTTCTCTTACCTATCCTTATGTAGCTATCTTTTGAAATGTTCAATTCAAGCAAAGAATAAGAACAGTGTTTAATATAATTGAATACAGCAGAAAGAACCAAAACAAGCCAAAGGACAAATCCATATATTAAAATTTCCTTTCCTCTATTTGCTCTCATACCTTCACCACTTGACTATAATAAAATAATGCTAGATACTAATAATTCCTACAGTGTTAGGCTTTAAACAGCATTTAACCTGAGAGGTATCTATTAATGTGAATGGAAACATGGAAGGTTTTGTCACATCCTGATCCACATAACAAGCGGAAATAATCAGCTGTTGCCACAGAAGTTTCCAGAAAAAAAAAGAAAAAGACAAGTGAATAGAAATCGGGAATATAAAAGAGCCACTATATAAATCATATTCTTCTTATTAATGTTATGCATTTTTATTTTCCAAGAATACTGCCCTTTGTATGCTTTCAGAAATCATAGTTGCAGTCTGAAATGTTTAATTTACGTGCAAATTAGATTCAAGGACCTACCAGTTGCAGATATTTCCTTTCAGTCATAGGCTGGCCTTACAGCCTGAGTAAGAGGATAATATCATGGCAACAAGATTAGAACTGGTCCCATAAAAGTTCAGCTTCAAATAGCCCTGCAGAGTTGATTCTGCCAACAGGAATCATAATACAGAAGACAAGACAAATTAAAAAAAAATCTGGGTCTCCAGAGCAGCAAATGTGAAACTGCTTAATTTAAAAAATAAACACAAGAAAACCTGGGCTTTTGGAATTACACTGCTTTCTCATGTGTGAATTGTCTAGCTGAAGAAGTCTGTTCACTCCCCTTATTCTTACAGAGAAAATGCTGGTAGTTCACTGGATTTGGCCTGTAATCTCTTACTTTTACCCAAAATATTTCACTGGTGCAATATTTAAAATGGTTTCATAGCGACGACAAATATGTTAGAAGTAGTTTAGCAACAGGAGATATTATTACCTAAAACCCAATGAAAGGAAAGGAAGACCTCTAGATTATAATGCATTTAACCACAATGACTCTGTCTGGTACAAGATAAAACAGCTCTCCAGAGATTTGTGTTAATCAAAGTTTCGCAAAAGTACTGAAATATTCAGTAGATGGACCACGTGAGAGCAGTCTTAGGGTACTTAGACCTGACCATCTTTGTAACAAATCAAAACACTATTTGATAGGAACGCTTATTTCAAAACAAAACAGAAATACACTTCTTCTAAAGGTCACATTTAGTTAGATGAGTAGGAGTGTCATGGTTTTGTGATTTTCGGTTGTTGGTACTCCACATCATAACATCATGTAGTGAATGTACCTGGTTCTCAGAAGAGAAGGACTACTACATTCCCCACGATACTTTGCTCCTCTGTTACCATTTTCCAGCCGGAGGGAAAAGATAAAAGCTCACAGTATAAAAACTTGCAGATCACGAGACCTCATCCCTTTTTCCGCCGTCTCTCGTCTTGGCAGTACCTCGCTCTCCAGCCGTCTTATTGTTGGTAGTAGAGTAAGGCCTACCTTGATTTTGGGACATTCTCTCTCTCTGTATTGGATTTATCAGCTTAAATTGTAATTATATTGTATTATAGTGTGTTGTTTTGCATTCCGATATCTTATTTAGTAAATTAGTTTGTTTCTCCTCAGATTGTTGCCACTGTTCTTTGCTCTCAGGGCCATCTCCCCTTTCCCCTTTTCCCCTTTTCCCGGGGCGTGGGCTCGTGGATCCCCCGTCCCCTTCGTCACGGAACCGGGCTGAACGCCCATAAACCGTTGACAAGGAGATACTGAAATACAATAAAATATTTTATCCTTGCCTGCCTCTGGCTCAAGAGGCCTTAGTGGAACAGCTTTCAAGACATCTGAAACGCATTATATTTAAAAGGTGTGTGTTTTCAAGTGAGAGCCCTGTCCATGGAAATGGAGGACATCAGACATTGTGCAAAACCAATCCTTTTCATCTGAGAAGGGCTAAAATCTTGTGAACAGCCTCTGCTTCTCAGGGAAGGAAACCACTTCATGTAACTCCCTTCTTGCAATTTTATTATGCATAAAAATAAACATTACAGCATCTTTATACAGTCCATGTGCATGATCACAATGGCAGTACTAGTTCAGTGCTGTTCTGCAGAGAGCCCACAATAACTTCATTGTAATGTAACAATATAGCAAGAAATTGCTCAAAAAGTTGATGAAAATGCCAAGACAATGTCATTAAGAGTCCTGAGCTCCGTGATGGGAAGACAATTTGCATGCTACTTGCATAGAGATTCTTATTACAAGGTTTTCACACTGGAAAATTAATTCAGCCAAATAATTTCCCTGCATGGATTCAGAATTTTCACATACATTCTGCTACTAAGCATAGACCTAATTCCTTCCCTCTTACACGGTGTACGGCTTTCAGGGAAGTATGGGATGCTACAAAGTTTTCCTCGATCAAACGTATCCCAATAGACTATTGTTTCAGTGTCAACTTGAAACTGCACTGGCAACAGCTGGAGAAGGAGGAAATCTTGTCCTTGCAGAGACAGACAAAGATGCTGGAAACAGAACTTGCAGCCCAAGTATGTTACATCTCCAAGACAAGCCTGTCACACCACTCGTTTAAGAGATAAGAAATTAAAAAGAAGGTAAGACCCATCTGCTTGAGCTTCAGGCTGAGCAGAGCAAAGTTAAATGTTCCACTACCAACCAAAACAAAAACAACAACAAAAAACCTTAATACTTTTGGCTCAAAACAAACACTTGGGGCTACTACGCTGAAACCTTCTCAACCTGCTGTGCTGAAAGCTTCTGAAACCTTCTCAACTTTGTCAGTTGTTTGGGGTCTTAAGGAATTTTTGTGCAGAAAAAGAGAAATTCACTTGCACAGAAAAGTCCTCATATATAAGAAAAAAAAAAGGAGGATGACTAGATAAATGCAGGTCAAAAACTCTGTAAGAGCAATAATAGGAGCTTAATACGTGCCAGACAAGAGGTACTTGTCTTCTCCTGTCTTATGTTCTCTAACTCATTTTCACACACACAAAAAAAAACACTTGTCAATTTTCTCCTAGATCAAAATTCTGTTATCTTCACTACTATATTTTTTCTTTATACCTTTTCTTTTTTTTTCAAACCAGCCAGTCTATTCTTTATCATTTTTGAAACCGGATGACCAAAACGTGACCCTGTGTCCCAAACATAATCTAAAAAGTACTTCATACAGTGTTAACACAGTACCTTGGAGATAGCTGTTTTTCCCTCTTCACCCAAGCCAATATCCTACTAAATAAATTGTACTGCTGATTACAAAGTAGACTGGGGATTTAAATGTGTCATACCTACTTTGATTTCCTTTACAAAGACCGGATTTAACTCATGCTTTCTAGGTATCTCCAGGTCTGTAAATACCACATATATTAATTTAGAACACTAATTTAAAAAGCAGGGGATTCATGTGAATGAATGCAAATACTGTATTCTGGCGTTAGAGAAATATTTGCAGTATGTGAACTTCCATGTGAAAAGTTGTTTGTATAAAGTAAGTCAGGTAAGTCAGAAGCTGCAATGCCAGTGTTGAACTTGGACTCCATTCCATGCCATATACATAGTAAGCTATGATCATATACTTCCCTCCTAATATGCACATAATACGAAAACACAATAATAATAGAGTAACAGGCTATATATCTCTATCTGTGCCAAGGAAGGTGGCATCTAGCAGAGATCTTTATTTGCACAACAGAGGAAGAGTCTGCAGAGTCCACAGATGTGAAAAGTCCCAACAGAGAGCGCAACTGTAGGTCAAACAGGTGACATCAAAAATATACCATGAGTCATGTATTATTCCCTTAGAAGCGCTTTACAGTAAGACCCTATACCTAAGCACCTTCCCCAGAGCTGCTGGGCTGCAGGAACTCATCCAGCATGAGCTGGTGATAGCTGGCTCCAGTACTTGTCTTGCTGCTACTCCAGCTCAGGACCAGAGCAGAGGAGCGGGGAAGAGCAAGAAGAAAGTTCTGGAGACAGCTTGGATAGGATGCTCTGGAAGGGCTGTCCTCTGGGCAGGAAAGACAGTTAATTTACTTCTTCCAAAATACTTCAGAGCCCTGTTTTATAATCCTTCTTGAGCCCAGCATGGTCTTGGCAATTCGGCTAACCTAAAAGATGAAGCTTTCTGACTGAAATTAGACATTACCATTAAAAATGTTCAGAAAGGAGAAATTACAGTGCACATTTCCACCAGCTCTAATGGTTGAAGCCTCAGTCTAGGAGGGAGGCTGGTGTTTCCCAGGAATATATAATCATTTCTGCTTTCAATTTCTTTTCATCCCTAAATGTCTGTCTGTCAGAAAATGGGCATTTTCTTCAGGAAGGTGCTCCCATACAAGCATCCCTGCATTACTATCTGTTCTTCTTGTCATCATTTCATTTCCTGAATAATTTCACAGCTCAGTGCTCTGACCCTCTCATAATCATTCCATTTTTTCCAATTTGAGAGAACTATGGCATTACTAGTGATTTATTAGGATTTTATCTATGGCTAATTATGACTGATTTCAATAACCTGTTCTTCATGCTCTCACAAACTATTGATTAGCGCACACATTCTTTAAAACCCTTGCCTCAGATTCACACACTGTATTAACTCATGAATCTTACAAAAGATAGATACTATGATCAGTCATTCCTTCTGCCACGAAATGTGCACACACATCTCTTAACCTTGTTCCGCATGACACTGTACAGATGACCATGTATGTACAGTTCACTGCAATAATTAATCTGTTGTGTTCTCTACAGAATAAGGTAATAAACAGCTTAATCAGACAAAAAGGTCCTGAAAGGTTCACATGCCTTCTACCAACTATAACTGCAGACCAGGAAAGAAAAATGAATATTGTCATTTGTGTGTGTGTTCTATATATATATGTAAGTATGTATTACATGTAATGCAGAGTAACTAAATGTCTAATTGGAACTCATTAATGGGATTCCTCTACAATCAATGGAAGAAACATAGTACTTTAGAAAATGGTTTTTCCTAGCCATTGCATTTTCCTGAGTGGGATGTGATGATGGGAAAGACTTAGCAGCAAGATTAAACCAGCTCCCTGACCTTTACAGGGTTGAATTAGTTGAAATGAGCCTCGTTGCCCACGTTTATCTTTGATTGCCTATGCTAGGCCTGTTTTTATACAAACGATGTTATTGAGAAGCAACTGCAACACTAATAAGCACTTCGTTAACGAGGTTCTAGCATAATAAATATTGGTCATTAAAATAAATCTAAGCTGTTATTGCTAATCTAAAAAAATGTTTGAATGGAAACATTTCTATAACTCTTTTCTAGACATCAGAATGGCCCTGATCTTGCAAATCATTCAGTATGTTTGGAAGCTCTAAACAAGCCTGATGTTACAAACACGTGTTTGACGTGTGAATGAATCAAGGTCTACACATTTTATTTAGCTGGCCTTTTGCATTAGGTCTTGTTTCTCACTTAGTGAAGCAAAGCAAAATGGTCACCAGAAAAATAGGTTCTGGTCTAACATGAAAGAAAACAGCTTTTTGCAGCCTGTAATAGAGTACTCCCACTGAACTACGGGGGAAAAAGTAAAGCACAGAATGAGACCGACCAGATCTTCTTATTGAGTTTTACTCCATGCAACCTGAAATTGCTTTTCCTCCAAGAATCCCTGAGCATACTGGGCAATTGCAAACAAATACATTATGACACAGAGGTCTCAGAAGTTTTTAAATTCCTTCAATATTTTTTTAATGCTGGCCTAGAGCTAAAGCATGGCTTGTGGTCTGCAGCCTTTCTGTAAGTGGTTAAAAGTCGGCTTCCCCACTGATGGAAAAGCTGCAGACTAAGCTCAGCAGCTATGTATTGCTGCTAAGCAGTGTGTGCATGCTGTCAGTAAGCAAGCACAGCCATCCCTCACACCCAGCCATGACACTTCTGTGCTCCTCCAGAAACCAACTGGAGACATGGGAGAGAACTAAGGATACACCAGGGACACTGGAGACAGAAAGGCGGGCAGGAGCTGCAAACTCCTGAATGTAGGCATCATTCCTTCCATTGTAAACACAAAGACCTCTTTTTAATGGCAAACATGACTCCTAAGGAGAAATATCTTTCTATATTTATGCTGCTCTCTAAATAAATGTCAATAACAACATTCACATGGCAAACAAAATTATTAAGACTGAATCATTAAAAAAAAAAGTTAGACCTTGGAAAACCACTTCCTTACAGTTAACAGCAGCACAGTTCTGCTTCTAGGGAGCTCAGAATGCCTCTCAAGTGAGTTTTCTTTGCCCAAGGTTCTCTTTCAGGAAATACATTTCAGGTGCAGAGCTGTTACCTACCATTTATGCAGATATGAAGCAGATAAAACACAATACAATAGCAAAAACCACTTTGCCTAAAGCTGGCAATGAAACTATCACCTAATGGCTGTTCAGTAGCCTGCATTAAGCGAACATGTAGCTCCAGCAAAAGTCCTATCAGAAAGATGCTGAAAGTAAAAACCATACCATCAGAGATGCAATCTGCAGATCGTTCTTTTAGCTGGGGCAATTGAAAAGTCATAATTCAAACCTCAGCACCAGCAGAAGTGCAGGCACAGATGGAGCATATCTGCGCTCTAAGAACTGACAGTTACAGCCAGGGGGCAGCAGGACAGGAAGAAAATGTCCTCAGAACTTTAGAATACCAAAGTGCAGCTGCAGCTCTGCCAATTTGGTGTTTTGAATGGGCATACTTGAAGTTCATTTTAAAGTTTACGTTTTTTGAGAGATGTTTAGAACCAGACAGGCCCCACCATCTGGTTTCAATGGCAGAGAGAGCTGAACCGAGGCAGCCACAGGGGAAATGTAAGAGCCCCCAGCAACACTGCCACCCCACTGCAGTCCTCCAAGCCTCTATAGCAGGCTTTGTTCGGCTGCACAGCTAACGCAACGCCTCTGTGTCTGAGCTTACACCTGTGGCTCTGCCCCATGCAGCAGCTTCTTAATGATCTTCCAACTCAACAGCCATGCCAACTGTTCAAGAGCTAGATGTAAATTAACCATAGATCACAGCTCTGGATGCCCCTGAGGCATAGGCAAAGCATAAAGTACAAATGCAAAGTAAATTCTGAGTCTTTCCTCTCAGGAAGCACCTGATGTAGGTACTCCCTGTCTCTGGGAACAACCTGCTCCACTTCCCAGCAGTGGGTGATATCCTGTACTGGAAACCCTGAGGTTCACCTTCCTCCTCCTCACCACTTGTATTGTGTGAGGGCAAGGTTCACCTTTTCCAAGACTGTTTTTCTTCCAGCTGGTGCAGGCAACAACAAGGCAGAACGTTCAGATAGCATATACCTGTTCTGAATACCTACAAGAATACATCTTGCCTGTCATCCGATCTGCCTGAATTACCAGCCTCAAGATTTAATACAGGAAGATGTAGGACAGCATATTTGCAGTAGGCATCCTTCAGAACATGAGATTTGTGTTTTTCTACAGTTAGTTCCAAATTCTACTCCATTTGGGACTTCTTTATTTCAAATTTAAAATGTCTATTTGTATGAAACCAAATGAACTTCAATAAGCACAAGGAAGCAAAATACCATATGGCATACTCAGATTCATGGAGTTGCTACCCTGCTTAATAAATCTTCCTTTACATACATTTTTGATAAAAGTATTGTATCCTACAGGGATTTAAATTTTATGTCTCAAAAGGAGGTTAATATATTAAATTTTACTGTATACAGATTAAATGAGGACTTTTGAAAATTCTAAAACTT
This sequence comes from Numida meleagris, assembly GCF_002078875.1. Lineage (NCBI taxonomy): Eukaryota > Metazoa > Chordata > Aves > Galliformes > Numididae > Numida > Numida meleagris. The sequence continues at coordinate 33,093,507 of NC_034413.1, read as the reverse complement.
ATCTGCTCAACTAAATAAGTTTTCTGACTTTGCACTTGGGGTAATTATAATAGAGTTTTTGATCCCTGGGTAGATGGATGTAATAGTCCTATAAATCCCAGATTTTCAGCATCTTCAAAGACTATAAAATGTTTATGAGAGAATATGGTTTTAGAGACATCTGGTGGTTATATAAGCCTAAGGAGAGAAATCAACTGTGAAAGTATTAAACATAAATTCCACTTTTTCAACAAAAGCATCCTGTAAAGAGAAAAAGAGACTAGCTTATTCAGTGTCTGTGCACACAGAGGCAGAAAATTTGCCACAAGAGGTGGCCTTGCTTATGATGACTTGCCAGCTTTGCTCACATTTGAAGAAAAAGTAATTTTTCAAAATAAATGTGTGTAATTAATATACATTTTCTTCAACAGTATTTAAACTCCTTGCAGTTTAGTTGGGCAAGAGATTGGAGATACTGAATATTTTAAACACTACTGCTAGACAAAATCATCATCCCTGCCTGAATCTAGTTTGCATGTCTTTTGTTCTAACTTCTGGTGTGTTTTTTGTATAAAGTTCACTGGCTCCCCAGTATAATTTTACTGAAATGCTTGTCTACAGCTAGAACAGCTCAGAAATAAAACAGAATCACTAAACTTGTTAGGATCAAAGAACAAGAATAGTACAGGTACTCAGAGGCAAAGTGAAAGAACCATATGTTCTTTATATTCATTGATAACATACGTCAGTGACTATCAGCGTGATTTATAAGGATTCATAATTTAAGTACAGGGCCTTATTAAAACTTCAAGTATACAGTGCCACATCTAAGCCTCCTCTGCATCCCCACAGAACTTTTTCTATTATGATGAAGTAAATACAAAAGAAAAGAAAGAAAAAGAATCTCCACTTCAGTTTTAAAAAAATCACTTCCATTTTACATATGAATTTAAAAGCTGAATTGGCCTCACTTTCCATAAGCGAGATGATGGGGCTGTGACTGCAAAAGATCCAAGCCCACGCCATAGTACCGACCCAAAGCATTTAAAGAAAAAGAATTCACAGCTTCTGCTGTCTGGGGAAGGATTGCTCCTTTGGGTGTTTAGGTGGGTAGGGAGGCCCTGTGCTTCCATCACTTTGGTGTTTCCATCCCACTGGCAAGTTTCCTGACTATTTCAGGAGCATCTGTTTTATCAACCAATGTGTTTCACTCCTTCACTCTGACAGCCTTCCTGCTCATAACACTGCTGTTACCAACCTTCAGACTCCCTTCCTTTCGTTGGTTCATGCACAATACAGTAAATTTCTGTGAGAGCTATAATTGGCCTAACAAAAAATAATTTGTTCAGGAAAGCAGATGTTTCTTGGGCAGTTGGTTGTTGAACAGTAGAGCAACCAAACACAAGACCCAGTGTTCTCAAATGCAACCAACCCCAAGTAAGACCAAAACAAGAAGCACTATGTCCTCAGTATTTCACTTGCAGCAGTCCCTTCCCAACAGTGTTGTGCAAACACCTCTTGAGGGCAACACCCTAGCTCTGCAGCAGAAGACACTGTCACAAACCTTTATCTGATGCTAACATTTGACACTGCTTACAAACAGTATTTGCCCGCTTATTTTCAGCCAAGAAATTAATTGGCTCAGGAAGTTTGAAGGAAATGTATTTTATTTTTAACTTTCTGGGCATGAAACAGCAGAAACTGTCATGCTAACTAGGGATTTTTCATGCATTTTTTTCCATCCATCCAGTTTTCTCTTAAAAGTTTTAACTTTGATCGTAATTTACATGCAATGAGCTGCATTACTATTTCATTATGTTTGAGATTATACACGTACATAATTCAGGATATTTAAAGCCGTGGTTGCTGTAGAAACTGCAATTATATTTCTTGTTAAATCATTAAATTTAACATCAATTATGAAATTACACAATATTATGCAGGGTTGGGAACAGTGAAGTGTAAGGCAACTTTACAATCGAGCTCTATCCACATTCACTCAGATCAGGAAATGAAGAATTGAGGCATCTCCGAGGACTATGAATAGTGTAAGGAGCTGAAATCCCATCTCAGAAATAATTTGATCAGTTCTGTCTGTTGTTTTATATTTGCAATTTGCATTCATTGAAGTGTCTTTTGAGGGCAGTTGATACACTACAAATCTACTACAAGTTCCAGCAGGACTGGTTTGCTCTAATAAGGGCAACAGCTACAGACTCTAAAACAGTAAAGAAGAAAAATGTGTGCTGATGGCTTTTTGTCTTACTTTGATTCCATGCAGGATTTCCCCTTCCCCTCCAAAACATGCCCTCACCAAGCCCCTCCATCCTATTAATGGCTGATGGGAATGTCCTGGAGCTGTCCTGTCTCCTGCCCAAGAGCAGCCCCCAGCACAGACAAGGATGTTTTGGACCCATTTGTCTGCAAGCAGAGCCTCATCGCTCAGTCACACACATTAACATGGGATACTGAGAAATACTACCTGGGGAAAGGACAATGCACACGTATGGGAGCACCAAAATTGCTCCCATCATAACTAATTATTTTCTGTCCTCACACACCTGGGAGAGAGTACATATGGTGCTCTTGACATGCTACTGGAAGACAAAAACTCCATTTGTGGATATGCCTTTGCTCACAGAAGTCCAGGAGTACACAACAGAGGAACGAAATGCCTTGGAAATCGATACTCTATCGCTTCTTTAAAAATATGAGCCACTTCCAAAAAGAGAACAGCTGTAGGCTGATATTTTGTTCCTTCTAGTCACAAGAAAGCTGTCTAAATTAGTCATGTCTCATGTTCCAAGCCACAACAGAATTAGTATTCAAGTGCACATCACCTAGATCATTACTTAAATTATCATAATTTGTCATGTGAATCCTTGCCTTCCTGACTAGCGATAATCCATTGTTAATTGAAATGTTGTGTAATACAAAACCTGCTGGGAGAATCTTAAAAATGTTGGACTACTCACATTAAGATGTGTTACTAGATCATTGGTACAAAGATGCATGAGCTTCCTCTTCTGAATGCCCAAAGTTATTTCAGCATCAGCATTGATTATATGCACTTCATTATACTGTAGTTTTCCTTATTATTTCTAGAGAATTGCAATTCTATTTAAAAGGCATTTCTACAGGGAATAATTATTATTCGCATTGACTGAAAAACAATTGGAAAAAAATAACACAAGACAAAAAATAGCCAGTGCATTGTTGCAGTTAGGATTCTCTCAGTGAGACCATGTGCAGCTAAGCAAAATTCTTAAAATACAGCTGCTTCAGAGGCTGGCAAGCTTGGTAAGGCATGCAGTGTTCTCCTTGGGAAAGAGAAGTGAGAAAGGATGAAAAGAAGAATATTATTCCTTCTTCCTTCCTGCAGCTGAAGGATAAGGAGTGAGAGGACTTGCATTTTATCACACTCACCAGAGCTAACACCATCTCAAGACATCACAGAACCCTCTCACAGCTGCAAGATGAAGCATCTGAGTTTTCTTTTCTGGTCTTGCAGCCATCCATGCTCAACCTACAAGACATCCAGACTCTTCTACTACTTTCCTCTCTTTTTCTTCTGTTTTAAGTCTTTGCATACCTACGCAAGGCAGGATATGGAACCTGAGTAAATCCAAATATTTCTACCACTTCTTTCCTCTTACATATCTATAAGATGGTGTCTACCAGCTCTGAACCCAGTCCTCTCCTTCCTGTTCTGCCAGCTATCTTCACAGGAAGCTCCGTAACAAGTACTGACAGCTTTTCATCCTTGAGTCATTTGCTCCATGCTCCAGACTCCTCTTCATCCAGATGTCCCTCCATTGCCCTTCCAATATGTGCCCTCCTAAGTCCAACTGTAGTTTGTGCCCAGTGACCACTTGCACATTGCACTTAAGTGTCCTTATTTTTTTCTCCCATGCTGCCCACTGCACTTTGAAAGACTTCGCAAGAAGGCAGTTTCCAAGTTTCTTCCTTCAAAACCCTTCCCAAATTGTTCAGGTTACTATTTACAACCAGTTGGGTAGGATGCTGATGTTGAGACTATTCCATATGGTCTCCATCCAGAGACCTTGGGTACCACACAACACCAACCACCAACAAGCAGTCCTCAAACTGAGATGCAACAAAGGTGAGAAACTTGGCTCAGTCCCCTCACCTCTCTCTGGAGCACAATTTCAAGAATGTTTCTCAGAAGACGTTAGTGGCACCTCAGCATGTATGTATCAGCCTACTGTATCTTTGTCATCCTATTTTTCAGAGACCTGTGACCAGAGAGAAAGTGATCAAAAAGCCACAAACAAACATATCAAAGTGCTTGCACATAGCCGTGGGAACATAGCAGATGTGAGAAAAAGAATGAAAAGCATTTAAAATCACTAGCCTTGAAGATAAAAATGCTTCAAGCAAAGATGCCCAACTCCATGTTATGGTCTCTGTGTACGGAAGGCATTAATTGAGTCACTAGGTTTATTCTTTATATGGATTGCACACTTCCCCACAGAAAAGGTTAGAGCCAATATGAGATTGATTTTTTTGCTCTGACTTTTAATAGGTTTCAGCTATCAACTCATGGCTGTTTCTCAGTCCTTCACACACAGACTTCCATGAAACCTGCAGCACCACGGAAGGACTCTTCATCAGCTTCCTGGGGAAGGGCTGAGAATTTGGTAGAGGCACCCACCACTTCCCTGGGATGGCAGTGGGAGTCCAGAGAGCAAGCAAGTGGGACTATAGAAGACAAATATTGAATAGGATGTATTTCTAACTTCAGCAGTGGAAAGACATGAAATAAAACTCAAGGCAGCTCCTCCAGAGATAGAAAAGGCATATCCTTTAAGTCACATGTACATTATTCATGTGCAAGTTTTACAGTATCCAAATTTGGCTTTGTTCCTAACAAAATTCCTCTTAAATATACACCTGTGAATGGGGGCTGACTTGTTCTTAGCTCAAACCTGCTTCATGGTTTCCCATCCTCCTTGAAAAGCTGATTAAGAACAGAAAAATCATGGTAAGTTGACATTCCCGTCTTCCCTGAAAGCAGGTCATCTCTTGCTATTTGTTGATGAGGTGAGGACTTCAGCCTGTTCCCACTGTTCACTATACATTCTTTAAAAATTTACTAGACTATAAGGTCTAGTGGTACTTGACACAGTCCTAGGTGCTTGCGCTAACTATCATTCCACTGAGTCTTTCAAGTGTCCCAAAAACAGAAATAAATCTGATGTACTACCTAATTTTTCCCATAACTCCTAATTACTTTTTATTCAAACTGACTTTGCTGAATGATTATTAAATTGAAAAATTAAAAGCAAATCATTGTCATCTGTCATTCAAATTTCTGCAGTCTGAAATAGTTAACTTCTAACTGCGAATCTATCAACGAAAGTTGTAACTGCTGGTTTAATGAACGATTATAATGAGACTTCAAAGTCTCATTGCAAGCTCATTACTATTATTGGGTTTATCAAGTATTATCAAAAGCCCCCGTAGTTGAGCCCAACCAAACTACTTACTGTGATTTGTATATATTTACTCTAACACTAATAGCATCACCAGGTTTGATTCAGAAGTTACCCAAGTGAATCAATTGGATAAGTTTTCCCCAAAATAAATAAATTAATTAAAAGGATTAATAACTGAGAAGCCCATCCAAAGGCCACCAAAGTCATTAGAAAAAGGTCAACTTTACCATTATCCAAGTTCATGTCCGAGCACCAAGACTCGGCTTTATCTAAGGAACTGACATTGGAGAACAACATAGGAGAATGAAGCATGTCCCTACAGTATCTGCATGCAGTACTTCATATTGTAGAGATTCTCATCTTTATTAAAGGTTAGGATTTTTCATACACTGTTCTGGGGCTTCCATCAACACTGCCAGGTAAATCTTCCAAGTACTAAGTAAAATACCAAAGAGTTTCATACTTATCTACAACCTGGAAAAAGCTTATTTTAATATATAAGTAATTGTTGCTGTTCCGAAACTGATTGTCTCCTATTTTATTATTCTGTCCCACAACATCAGAGGTGGATATTGGTGGTATGGCAGTAGAAGTTGAACCTTCCTCAACAATATTCCCTAGCAATTTGCTGCAGTGAGACAGGTGGCAGCAGAGGGGCAGTCTGACAGAATGGCATCTGATGTGGAGCTGTGTATGAAGCCAAGGTATAGACCTGAGCTCCCCCATGTGGGAAAAACAATACTCATTGATCTCCATTCATGCTTGCTGAACTTTTATGGAGACCAAACAGTGGATGTGAGCACAGTGAGGCTGTGGGTGGTGCGTTTCAGCTGTGGCGACTGCAGCAAGAAAGACAAGACACGTTCTGGACAGCCATACAGATCGTTACATGCACAGCATGCAGGCTCTTGTCCATTACTGGCAAAAACGCACAGCTAATGGTGGCAACTATGTTGAAAACCAGTGTTTTGTAGCTGAGAATCTGCTCTATCAAATAGTGTTATTGTGCTCTTTGTACCTGTTATTGTTTCCACAGAAATAAATCTGAGACATTACTTTCAGAGCAATCTATATATAAAAGAGGAACAGATTTCTAGCACTGCCTCTCCATGATGGGACTGGAATGAAAAGGGCTTTTTAATTATAACATCTTTTTTTTTTCTCATAACATGTAAAAAATAAAAGTGAACAGGTGGGAAATGATACACTTTTCTTTTTTTTCCATTCTCCTTAAATTACAGTCCTGCCATCTGAGGGAGGACTTCTACCAGAATAGGTTATAATTTCATCTTGTCACTACATGCCAGTTCTGTATTTGACTAAAAGTTTTGTGCTTTTAGAAACTTCCCTTCTTGCCCTTTAAGCAGACAAGGCCCTTCAATGGGAGTGCCCTGAGTGAGCAAGTATCATGCAGATGGGAAACACATTTTAAAGCCAGTTAGCTAAGTTTATCCCTCTTTAATCACAGCTCCGCTCTGTCTTGCTGTAGACTCATTTATTAATGTTGCTTTGGAGACAGCAAAATTTTCCCAAAAGATTCAGCTAATGATAAAATTCATCTTTTTAATATTTTTCTCATTGTTGGATATTTATCTGTTTTATTTCTATTTGTACGGAGGTGTCTACTTTCATTTACAGTGGTTTCATTTGGCTTCTTACATTCTTGTGGGTTGTAAAAACTATATATATAGGGGAAATGACAACAAATTAATTTTACAAACATAATGCAGAGAGAGGAGGCCTACTATGCTGTCCTCCCTCATGTATTGTTGCTGCTAATGGCATATGAATTTAAATGTTTATTACTGGATGATGTAATTCAAAAAAGTAAAGAATGTCACTTCTATTTACTGTTTGCAGATTTAGTGAGTCTTCCCAATCTATCATGCAATATTTTATAACCCAGAGAGAGAAAAGAAAAAAATCGTTTCTTACTCATGTACTTCAGTAACAGTTTTTCATGGCTTAACAAAAACAGAAAAAAAGGCCCAAACTTCAGGTTATCTCAATAAAACAAGTGACTGCTTGGTCAGCTGCCAGACCCAGAGCATAGATTCCACCGTTCATCACGTCTTAGGCCTGTGCTTTATGTATCTGCGATCTTCATCTAGTCTGGATGGGTCTGCAGGGAACTGCCCCTTCACCACTATTAGTTTTTAAGTCTTACAAGCAACAGGAAGAAGATGAGTAGTCTCTGAATCCCAACAAACCCTAATCTCAGCTGCACAGAAAAGCAACAGCCTCAGAGATAAAATCTCTCTCTAAATTTGTTAGCCAGAGCAAGAGCATTTTTCCCCTACCAAGCAGCCTGTGCTCACATCAGGAAGAAACCACATCAGCCTCTCCCTTCAAAATGCCAGTGAAATGACTGAGGCATTAGAAGTGTGTTTTCCTAGAGTCAAGGCCTGGTAACACTTCTTTCTTTCACTCACATTTTTTCACACTGCTTTTCTCCCCACAGGAGTCAAGTGACAGATTTCTGAGTTTGCACCTGGAATTGTTCCATACCAGCATGCAGTGCAGAAAACAGCTTACCTGTGCAATTTCACCCTCCTTCAGCCATTGCACTCACAGAGTCCTAGTCTCAGCCAGTCACCAAGTCCTTCCTGTAGTCCAAAAAGAGTGAGAACCTAAATTAACATGGACTTTTCACTATTTTCACGTTAGACAGAATTCTTATATTGGGGAAGATGCACTCAGGAGATGTTTCTCCTCCCTCTACAGTAACATTTCTTTACTTCCAACACAGTGATGAGGGCAACAACAGCCCTTCAGAGAGAATAAAGCATGTGCTGCAGACACTGTTGTAGTCAGCAAAACAGGAAAGGAAATCAAATTCTCTTCACTTATGACTATTCATGGCATTTTTTAAAAGCACTACAAGATATCTCACTCTGATTATGCTCTTCCAGGTGCTCTCCACATTAATTTTTTGAATTTTTAGAGTTACCTTGTTCCACTTTCACTAGTGATCTCTTTAAGAAGGAAACTGACCTTTCCTGCCAGAAAGCCAGAAGCCTACCAGTCCACGGGAAAAGGAACTGCTGGCTTGGTACTCCTGCCAAGCTTCTGACAAAGATCATGAAATCAAGTCAATGTGAGAGCAAGGTTGTCTTCATTCCCCTTTCATCATTTTAAAACAGATTTCCAAGATGAAAGAAGTTGTCATCACTGTGTTCTCTAGATGATGAGATAAGAATCCAGATTCACCTAATTCGCTACCAGAATAACAGCTTACTAGCTGTTACTTTCTTTTAGCTTGTTTGCTCTCTGTCAGAACCACCATCCACCAAAAGCTAATACAAGAGATATTTTAAAAAGGCTGATTGGGTACATGAAGACCTAGTAATCATCAATCGAGGAAAACTGCATTTTAGAAAGACTTAATTCTCTGTGTTCATTAATTTTCTTACTGAAATTTCATATGCTTACAACATCATTTGCAACTGAGAGAAGTACAAACGACTGATACTTGTAACATACGTGCCTTTTTCATATAATTCAGCCTCTGTAAGGCTGCACAAGGCCTGGGCACTATCAGAGACCAATATAATTGCATTATTCACCTCAGTGGACCACATAAAAACATGGGGTAGGAAAAACACTGTTGTGCTAGAAACCATTTGTCTGCAGAAGTCCCATTGACTCCATTTTTGGGGAGCACCTTTATTTTGGAGCATCCTGTAAGCCATGACATTCCTGCATTCCCAATTCTCCATCAACACCTTGGGCTGGTTCCCTGTTCTCCCATCTGGTACAATTACATGCTGCATTTTCCAAATAGTGTTTTTCTCAAGTCTTCTGTAGCAATACCCATTTAGTGGAAATAAGCTCATTGCTAAAACCCCCAGATCTCATTTGTCTACCTTCTCCTGCTTCTAGCTTTTCTTCGCAGTCCTAATATTCCTGTTTCTGGCAACACATTGATTTGTGCTCTAGTACCCAACCAAAGACATCAGCTTTCAGACAAATAATAGCCTATTCATCTTCTGCTGCATCACTGCCTTCTGCTCTGGTGAAGAATCCCTGCAAGCTAATGGAGCTCATATCATCTCCTTTGCACAAACAATTGTCTTGATGTTTTCATCAACAACCACCATTACGTTGTTAGGCTCTTTTTTTTTTTTTCTTCCCCCTCTTAAATCCATTTCCCCTTGGAAGCATCTTACAGATTTTGAAAACTTTTGAGTATCATCTAGCATCCTACCTCATGGCCATCCTGGGGGTATTCTGGATTTACGGCAACCTCCACAAATTCAATGCACTGCCCACTCCATTAGTTCCACTGCTGAATTACTTGCAGGGAATTCTCATTGCTCTGCTGAGGGTTAATTCTTGATCTCCCATAGTCCCTCTCTGAGCATCTCACAGACTTTTTCCCTAATACCCAGTCTTCCCTAAATTGCAGGACCGAGTTTTCAGCCTTCCATGAGTAGCAAAGGCTTCCAAGTTACCACTTGGTTTACATACTCATCATATAAAATCACGTCATGGTTTTATGATTTTCGGTTATTGGTATTCCACATCATAACATCACGTAGTGAATGTACCTGGTTCTCAGAAGAGAAGGACTACTACATTCCCCACGGTACTTTGCTCCTCTGTTACCATTTCCAGCCAGAGGGAAAAGATAAAAACTTGCAGATAACGAGACCTCAGCCCTTCTCTTTCTGCCCGTCTCTTGTCCTGGCAGCACCTCGCTCCCCAGCCATCGGTAGTAGAGTAAGGCCTACCTTGATTTTGGACATAATCTCTCTCTGTATTTGATTTATCAGCTTAAATTGTAATTATATTGTATTATAGTGTGTTGTTTTGCATTCCGATATCTTATTTAGTAAATTAGTTTCTTTCTCCTCAGATTGTTGCCGCTGTTTTTTTGCTCTCAGGTCCATCTCCTTACCCTTTTTCCCTTTTCCCGAGGCGTGGGTCCATGGGTCCCCCGTCCCATTCATCATGGAACCGGGCCGAACACCCGTAAACCGTTGACAAATCACTTCTCTGACATTTCTCAACTTTATACCCTAGCTCCCTTCAAATATCTGCCCTCTTTTAGCCATGCTAGTAGCTGTAGGATTCAAACCAAAACTAAAACATGCAACAAGGGGCTGGTCTGTATACATTTAATATTTTTGATTAAACAGGGCTGAATAAGACCCAACAAACAGGGCTAGACAACTGTATTACAAATAAATTAATATATTTTACTGAAAATACAGACTTGACAATTTCTAATCACAAAATCCAGGAAATTCTGGAATTGTGATTACAAACCTCTCAGCCCTGTTCTATTCAGAACTGATGAGCTACCCAGTATGCATTTCTATGCTTTAATATTTCTGCAAGATTTCCGAATTAGAGAACCTTTGGAACGATGTATCTGCCATCAGACAAATCTTGGACTCACATAGACAAGAATAAATCTGGAGTAACTCAATTGTTCTTGTGTTTTCTCAGGAGTTGCACTAATTTAACTAACAATCGTCTTCAGATCATTGAATAAAATTGTTTTACAAGGCAGTACTTTAAAGTTCCTCTTCTTAAAATAAACATAAACTTAGATTTTCATCATATTTTACATAAGTTCCATTTCAAATGCATTAATTCAATTACCTTGTTTTACAGATACTGAACATTCAAGCAGGTTTTATCAGCTCCAGAAAGCCAGTGGCAAGTTCCTGCTGGCAATATTCATAGCAAGGCTGAACTCTAAATGTGCATATATTTACATTTGTAAGCTGAGACTTAGAGGATGAAAATGTAATTACTTAAATTCCACAGACTTGGACAGAATTACGTTCTATGTATGATTTTTTTAAAAACACATAATTGTTTCAGCCTGCAACTTGCACACAGCATGCCAAGTCCTTCTCCTTCTTAAATCACCACAGCTGAATTCATTTTGGCACCAAAGTGAGCAAAATTTATCCTGTATTCCCTGTTTCTAAAAACAAGTTGAAAAAAGATTAGCATTCTGTACTTGTTCAACACAACCTCGCCACTCTGCAAACCTCTTTCTTCAAACACTGAAGTGCATCAGTTCTTGCTGAAAACTACAGGTTCACCAGTAAATAGAGACACTTCCCAAATCTCCAGCCACACCATCAGGTCCGGAAAAAAAACATCAGAAATGCTGAAAACTTCTTACTTTTCACGTAACTCAATCCCACTCTCCTATACACTTTGATAAGCAGAAATATTAATTTAGTTTAAATCTGCCATACAGTAGAAAACAAGTTGATTGGATGACTGATATGCTTAAAGTAGACCTCCATTCAAAGTGAGTGAGCACCAAGGGCAAGACCATCAGCAGCAAGCAAAACCAGCCCCCTCCAGCATCACTCAGTGTCGATGCATGGAGCAGGGTATGCCTTTATCCTTCAGCATTGTCTTTTGCAGAGCGACTCCAGCAGCGTGCATGGAGGAGGAAGAGCTCAGTGGCAAAGTGAAATTTCTGTCTGCTTCTGTCAGGTTTTCTTCTCCGTTTTCTGTAGGTACAGTTCAGACTACTGCAGCTGACAGGAGATACCCCATTCATTTCACAGGACTTAGGCCCAACGCGCCAATGATTTAATCCCTCAGTTATTGCTTTTAGACGTATTCAGAAACAGTAACAAATCAAGCAGGAGTAGAAGTGACAGACACAAATCCATAGACTGAAACATCCGAAGGCAGTGGCACATCTCCCTCCATCCCCTCATTGGTGAGCGCTGAGCCATGAGTGCAAGCTGCTGCAGCTCACAGTAGAGCAGAGAGCATCCAGCCATCAGCTCCGGCCACTGAACATTTGTGCCCTAGCATTTGTGCTGGGATTACAGAACAAATTTGTTCCCATCTGCCCGTGCAAGTTCAAACAGCACTCAGCCAAAACACCACTTATTATTTTTTGAATGGCCACATTGTCCTTTGAACACTCTATGTTCCTGGCACTTTGCTTACATACAGAAAATACCAGTGCAGCCACTAAGGTAGTGGAACACATCAGCGAGATGAAATTAATACAGAACTTGCATTATACTTGTATTTGATGTTACATATATTTAGACTGTATTTACTTATAGATTACCAGAAAGTCAGTAATCATTGCTTCCAAGGATGAATCTCCTTCCATGAGCCAATATTACACGTGTATTTTTTCCCTCCAAACATTATCTCACTACTGAGAAGCAAGAAGAAAGATGGAACAGCTCATGGATGTGCAATCAAGCCATGCATCCAGTCAGTGGCTGAAGTTTTGGCTCAGTCCTAGGGGTTAATCCTCCGAAGGGGAAACACGTCCGTATCTGCTCCTGCTGAACCTGGCTCCTGCTACAAATATTCTGCCCTACAGCAGCAAAGAAAGAAATTCTCTGCCCAGATTTATCCTCTTTCTCCCTGTACTGTATATACACAAAAATCTTGTCCCATGCAAGTCAGAACACAAATTAATTGAGTGATGCTAGGTATCAGCCAACGATCTCCTTCTGGGCTTCATGCAGTAACAGACATGAAGATCATTATTCACATAAGTGTTGCAAAAATATTATTCCAAGGCCTAACACTGCCTTTTTGTTCAAGCAAACCCCTTGCTCAAGTGAAGATTTTTCTTTTATTAATGTTTATATAAGAACAAAGGGAGTTCTTTTTAATTTACTCAGTAAAGCAAAGAAATGAACAGTGAACATTAAAATACGACATAGGTTTAGACATTTCAAATTCCAAACAGCTCTGGTTTAATGGATGTGGGTTTTTTTGTTTGTTTGTTTGTTTGTTTGTTTGTTTTGGCCTGGATAATGAATGTTTCTAAAGATACTCAGAGAAGAAAGACTATTTATGTTTTTAATATTTAATATTTTGCAGCTGTATATATGGAAACAATTTACCATGGTATATTTCTGGTGAATGGAAATAGCTCCGTTGCAAAGCTGAAATGTAACTTTGATTGCAAAACCACTGAAACATCTGTGATTTGTATCCTGAAAGGGCAGCTGACCTCAGAATCTTGAGATGAGCAGTACAGAAACCAGAAAGCAACCAAACGAAAAATATGATTTAAAAATCTTGAATAGTTGTTCATGGCCACATCTATTTATAGGCTGAAATACTTCAAAATCATGCCAGCTGTAACTTCTGCCTCTATCCCAGCACATATATCTTTTTTTGAAATGATGTTATTTGAAAGCTGTTCATTTCCAAATGTCAACACCAGTGATTTTCACATCAGTCCTGAAAATCCCATCACCTGTTATTGTGACATAGCCAACACTTAGGGCACCAAATGCTGTTTCCTAGGCTGCAGCAGAGACGTCTGGGCAGAGCAGCAGAGCCAAGGACAGGACTCCTGGTGGCACCTACGGCAACAGCTGGGCACCAGCAGGCAGCCAAGCAGGGCAGCCCCATCACCAAGATGCCTATTTATGCAACTGAGTAATGCTTCTTGCCTCACAGATTTCCAAAGGATGCAAATGCATGCTTGCATTACGTTAATTATATTCTCACTTAGATATTTTTTGGTAGAGAAATTCAACCACATTCTATTTATTACAAAAAGTGAATCTGGCCGCAGATGGTGTGATTGTTACATGTGTCAACACCGCTTGCTCCACAGCAAAAACCACTGTTGAATACGCACTACCACTGTCAAGGCAGTTAATAAAATACAAAGCATTATTGGATTTCCCACCTCTTCACTCTGCATACCATTTGCAGAAAAGCCTTCTCCCAAACCCCATAAATAATCTTCACCCTGTCCTTTTTCTTCTTGCTTAAAATTTTGTCAGTTGCTTTCTCACAAGCACAGTAAATAACACGTGGTTTCCCAAAGGGAATTAAGTCTTAGAACTCTATGGTTCAAGTTAAGGCCTTATTGCTTATCACTAGAGCAAGAGATGCAAGTCTTCAAATCCTACATAGAAGCAATAATTACACACAGCTTTTTATGTGCGTGCATTCTATATATACATGAGAAAGTACAAACCTATTACAAATTAGAGCCATGAAAATGTGCTTCTTCCTTGTCTCATACTTCAGTGCCCCCACAAGGGTCTAACCATCTGGAGAAGGATCTGCTGCTAGCATGTCACTAAGGTCACAGGCATTCCTCTTCTATAGAGAGGGCTCTATTCATCCTATCTTGAAGCAGCTGGTTGGCAGCCTGTACTGGGGTGGCCTCTGAAATACAGCAACCTAATCACCTAATCCCTGCCAAAACCACAAAGGAAACCCTGCCTAGATTCTGACATTTCCTTGCCAAGCTAAGTAGTTGGCTGCTGTTGGTTTTGTTTGTTTACCAGAATGGTTTGACTTCAGTATGTGTAAACCATCAGCTGCATAACATGTCCAGTTATGTTTACGTGGTTCATCTGTTCCAAGCTTCCTTCTTTTACCGTTTTCTTGCCCCACACCTTCAGATAGCCCAGATTCTATAAAATTACAGGACCACACCGTCCTAGGAGACTCCCTTTCCATCTCCCTCATGGAGCAGGACAGTTTCCAGCAACAGATGCGATCAACCACTGGATCTCTGTACCTGCTCTTGAGGTAGGGTGCTGTTAATCACCCTCATTCTCTTCTTCACAGCATTCAACAAGCCCCATTTCATCAGTCTCTTCTAAGTCTGGTGCCCTAAGGCCCACACTCTCCAGATCATATACTTAGACTTATTTCTCGAGCACGATCGCAGAAGTACTTGAAAAACTGGGAAGATGTCATAGCTACCAGTTTCCTGTTAGTATGGGGAGACCCAGCTCTCAGTGCTTTACCTGTTCACACGCTGCAGATGCTGAAGATCTCTCAAGCCAGCCATGAGATGGATATACATACTCATCTACTGCCATACAGCTCTCCTCACCTACACATTACTTGGATATTTCTCCTGAACAATGGATCTCCTTCCAATTCTCCTGCTTCCTTGGGTTCTGAGGCGATTTTATCTGTTTTCCAGTGTTTTCTTTTTTATAACATTTTGTACACTTAAACATGCACTGTAGATTATATGCAGTTTCTCTCTTCCTGCATTACAAACTTCTAAGTAGGCCCTGTTCATCCTTCTAGTTCTGTTAATAAATCATTTTGGTTGCATGCAGATGTCTGCCACAATAAGGAACATTCATGAGACTGAGCTACAAGCATTAATTAATTAAAGAGATCAAGGTGTCACAAGCCCATAAGAGTTATCCCAAACTGAGAGCTGACATGCTGTCACTGTACTGCATCACTATAGCAATGTGATAAAGACAGAAAAAAGAAGCATTTGTAACAACTCTGTGCTACAAGCCCCCCATTATATCATTCAATTTTGGCCATCATTGACCCCCCACAGTCTGGGCAATGCTGCCAGCTGGGTGAACACAACCACACTATTTTCTTTTCCGCTTGAGCCAGTCCAGCTACAATCATCCCACTTTCAGATTACTTATACTGCACCCTGAACACATCACTACCTTCAAAATGCACTACGCTTAAAATATTCCCATGCAGAAATATTCCCCCACAATGCATGCAGAAAGCAACAGAGTAATGAATCCCAGAAGTGCAGACAGAGTTGAAGGACACATGAGCCTTTCCCGGCCTGCATTAGTGGGCTAAATCCATCAGAGCAAACAGAGATTTCCCAACATGTCCCTAAAGTCAATCCACAGAGCACAACCCCTCTCTAAGCTGTTAGCATCCCTGGATTCCTTGCTGGACACAGCTGAAACACTGGTAACACAGCCCTGCATGTACAAGAGCCAGGACATCCAAACCCTGCAGGGCAGACCTGCTGTTAGAGGTGAAATACTTCCCGAGCACCTTCCAACCCCCAGAGCTATCAGTCTTCTTGAAAGCTTCTCTTTAAAAGCGTTGACAAGAAATGTATTCTAAACCAGACTTTCTCTTATTCCATATTCAATACAGCTTCATCTCCCATTTGCTTTTGTATTATTTCGTATTTATATCTGCTTATTTCACCTGACTTCTCTAGTGCATAGAAGCCAGCTAGATGAGAAATATATTTAATGAAGCAATTCTCTGGTGTCTGCCTCTTGTTTCCTATCAGGCTTGCTGCATGCAGAAATTGCCAGGTAGCAAACATCATGGTCAAGGACTTCAAACTGTCAGCATGGTCGAATTCCTGCCGTCACACTTATCTCTGAAATTTCTGGCACACCTTTTAAACCCATCCTTTCTGCCCTGGATGACAAGCCACAGACACAGGCATAAGATGGGACACGATCACCTGCAGAGACGTAGAGCAAGTCATCAAAGAACACATTTTGCCTGCGCCGTTCCAGGCTGCCACAAGGTCTTGTTTGGGCTGGCTCATCAAAAAGCCATAAAGGTCAGTCATGCTCAGACTACAGATTTCCCTGGTCATATTGCTTTTAAGTATTTAAATAACAGTTTTGCCATGACAGCTGTGTGCCAGCTATTCTTACCTCCACAATAATGGTTTACTACCAAGCAGCTAATTTCTGAATCTAAATTTTAGCTACCTACAGGATAGGAAATATCTGAACAGGTGTTAACATGTGTACAGTAATGGAATATATGTTAGTACCATTGAGACCTGTCACAATAATAGAGAAGAATGGCCTACATCTACAAGTCAAGAAGACAGAATTTAAATTTTTGAAAAGCAATTTCAAGCCTGGCCTGCTGCTGCTGCCCTCCCTGTCAGCAACCATTCCTATTACAGCCCATCTTCTTTATGAACCACTCACCTCTGCCCACCCCTGTATTATGCAGCCATCACAAAAGTATACACCTGAGCTAATCAGCACAGAAATTACAGCAAACACCAGACCACAGACCAACTAAAACTCGTCCAAAATCAACATGAGCTGCGCTGGCGTCAACCACTTCCACACCAAGCCTTGGCCAGCTTGGCTCCTTTTGCCCAAAAGGATATTCCTGTTCAAGGGAGAACACTGTCAGTGGTCTGGAGAATAGAAGATTTGCAGGTGGCACAGCTGCAGCTACACAGAGACAATCACAGTCTCTCTCTGTCACCTGTCCAGTGATCCCACTCAACTGGAACCACCATATGATTCTATGATTCTATGATCTTCTTGTGACACCACTGGGGCTAATTCTCCTGTACTGAGTAATAGGAAAACACTGCAGGGCTTTAATGATTTAGGATGCCATGTGGGCTGCCTCATCAGCCCTTTTTTCAAGAGACTGCCCTGTAAAAAAAAAAGTAAGAATTGCTGCTTTTTTTCTCCAATTCCCCCCTCCCCCTTTTTTTTTTTTAATGTCCTACCACTTCTAAGGCTTCTAATTTTTCACCAACCATTCTGGTACCATCTGTACCACACTACCCACTTACGCAGAATTTTTGCTGTCTAGCCATATAATTTTTATATACATGCTCAACCCACCTTCTAATAAACAGTGATAAATAATTCCAATTAGATACTTAATTCCAGGGCATTTGCCCTTAACCTATAATTGCACTTTTCCACTCATAAAGGGAGATGGCATAGTCCCTGCTATATATTTACTAATAATTTTCCCTCCTATGTTAATGCTTTCAGGGCTCTTTGACATTTCATTCTCATGATTTTCTCTTCCAATTATTTTTTACTGGCTGTGATTTTGTGCCTTTTACTAGAGGTGCAGAGGGCCATCCTCCAGCAATTCCACCTCTGCTACACAAGCATGTCACTCATGTCAGCATCTCACTCCACATAGACAACGGCTGAAATAAAACCTAGAAAATAAAAATCAAACATCCAGCCTGTTCTTCTATTGCCTTGCTGGTTTTCACAGTCAAGTACAGGCAACCAAATCTGAGACTTAAATTAAAAAGTAATAATAATTAAAAACTAAGAGTTTCTACTACCATTAAAAAGCCTTGATGCCACAAGACTGTGACCCCATCAAACAACACTCTAGTACAGGCATGTGAATATCAAAAGGATCTGGCATATTTCTGTCTAGTTTTGAATACCTCTGATTTTATTTTCCATCTCTAAATCTTGAGGCAGGATTCCCTTATAACTAACCCAAACTTTTAAACTGGAGAGTATTTGATGAAGTATTTTGTTCATCTACCATTTAGTGAGACCATATGGAAATTTTTTTTCTTTCTTTTTTTTTTTTTTGTCAGCAGAGAAATTGAGTCAGAACTGGTTTCCTTTATCAGTACTGCTTTTAAAACCAAGCTTTTCTTCTGCTCATTTCTTTCAGGACCCTTTTAACTACTGGCAGCAAAGATACCACACTCCACCAAAGCACTCCATTGCACCAAGGCACTGCTGTGGTCCTCACCAGCAGAGCATATGATGAAGCCACCTAATTTGGCTGTTGTGGAGTAATTAGCCAGCCCATTGAATACCTGACCCAGCTGCTGCAGATGTTCCATCCTGCAGAGTTGTACAGCTTTGGGAGAGACCTCAAGACAGAACAGAGCAGCAGCAATGCTGAGATCACATGCACAGATGCAATGTGGAGTAATTCGAGTTTTCCACTGTTCTCACACTGAAGTTTTCTCTTAAATATTGCAGCCATTAACCCTCTGACACCAAAGTAAGTGTTCTCATTTTGGGCTCTGTGTTTAAAGGCATCGTGGGTGTTTTCCTTTTTCAATATTCCTCATTAGGAGTCACTTGTATCTAATATTTGCAGCCTTTAATAGAGCCATGAATTTACCTTCTGTGGAGCATTTTATATTGGTTAAGGACATTACTTTTATTCCAAATGAGAAGCACCAGAATTCCCTCATTACTTTCCTCTCAGACACCCTTTATCCCTTTCCACACGTTGCTCCATTTGCTTGCAGTCCTCCACCTCGTGATTTTAATGGCTACGCAGTTGTTTCTCTAATTGAGCACTGACCTATTCACTTCTAAGACTATTTTTATTCTTCACTGCCTAAGGTTAATTTGCAGCCTCTCTCGCAGCCAGTGGAACCACATTTGTTACATTACGCAGAGCAGCAAGCTCTTCTTCTCTTTCTGGGACTGTGTATCAGCTCCTTTATCTTCATCGCCTACTTCCTTTCCCCTCTCCAACACTATCCGTTAGGAGTTAGCGTGGTGCTAAATCTTAGTTCTCTCGCCATTCATGTGATTGCAGCTGGGCGCTATCATTTCCCTGCTGGGTAAATGCTTACTGTTCCTCATAAACTTTTAACACCTTGCTGCTCAGTCAAAGCAGTAGTTCTGCAGCTGTTGTTTTCACTTCACCGTATATTTCTTTTATCTTGCCAATTCCTGGGGTATTTGAGGTAAAGAAAATAGCTTTTGTCTCAGTTTTTTTGTTTGGTTTTTTTTTTTTTTTTTTTTTTTGCACAGTAGTTTGTATTGTCTAAAGTTTAGTCTCTGCAAAGATAAATTTCTAAACCATCTTATTGAAGCTGCTCTTCGCACTCTACTTTGTGTAGCCATAAGCATCTGAATTTTCTGAAGCCATTATTTCTATCAAGTATGTTGCAATTGGTTTTCTCAGCATTATTATGGATGCTCCCTCTCAAGGCCACTGGAGGCCAAAAAGAAAAGTGGCCAAGTGCCTTCAGTCTTTCTCTGCTCATGAATTATCCCAAGCAACTCTCACTGCATAATCCAGCCCTGCACAAACTCTGCAGCTCCTGAATGGCGGAACTTTGATGCTACTGGTCTGAATTCCTGCATGGGAATAAATTCCAGACCCTCACTGGCAAACTGCTCATCCCTGAAGCAGCTGCTTTCCCATTTTCTGCCACCAACCGTAAGGCAGTCCCTATGTCCCTGCTCCCTAAGGCTCCAATGCAGCAGGTGCTTTATGCTTCCCTTCGCCTTCCAGAAAAGGAGCAGGTAGGGATGCTGGCTGCTGTAGACCTTTTAATTGCCTTAAACTATTCGGTGCCAGCCAAAACTAAACCAGTGCTGGAGAAAAGCTAAAGACTTGAGCTATTTGCAGCGCTGCCACAACTTTGAATTTGACAGACCAAAAAGGCATTCCATTCATCTCTTGCATTTTCTAGGGCAGAAATATTGTACTTCAAAGAGCAACTGGATACCTGACTTCACTGTGCTCTGGAACAAAAGCCACATCTTTCTTAGTTCCCTCCAAACAAATTCACTGGCACATCAGCAGCATGTCCCAGAACCAGAGCCCTATGAGATACAGCTCCAATTCAGCATGAGCTGTAAGCGTGGGTAGCTGGGACATCAGCAGCTGCTTGATATGCACTTGAGCCCATGGGAAGACCAGTTCCTGCAGCGGCACTCCAGCACCAGTGTTCCAAGCATTTCATTATTCAGCAGCATCCAGAGCCTCTCTGTACCTTCCATTTGGAAAGACAAAGGCAGAAGAGATTTAATCTTTAGGAAGGTTCCCTGCTAGTCCCCAGCATTTTCACTGTATGACTTTAATCTCTAAACGTGTTTTCTTACTCAGTTCTTCAATTCTATCCTTAGACATTATTTTCCTTCACATTCCTCCAGAATATCTTCCTCAATTAACATGTCATCTGAACAATTTCCAAATTAGTCTAATTTAACATTTCTTGATACCATTCACTTTATTCCAAGGGAATTTTCTGCTCTGAAGTGTGACAGCAGTACCTGATCTGTATATTAAAAGCACAGAACTTTCTGCCTCCAGTTCCAATTACTTAAACTCATCTTTGAATCAAACAACTATTAAAGCCATCCACTCCTTTTACATTCCTATACACGGCTGGATTAGACAATGGATTAAATCATACAACAGATCAAATAGAGTTATACTATTGATTAAATCCATTGTATTTAAAAAAAAAAAAAGAAAAAAAAAAAAACTGCCTGCAAATATTTTCTTCCAGAATTTTGTACTAAGCAAGTCAAAATAGCCCCCAGGAAATATCGAGCATTAAGCGTTGCCTTTTTCAGTTTTCAGTAGGATACCTTGATAAAAAGGTGCTAAATGCCATAGCAATGCTGACAGTTAAAAATAAATAGGCAATTATTAAAAACACCTTTGCATCTGGTGAAGAGAAACTGGCACAATAATTAAATCAACAACAATATGTGATTATGCTACAATTAAGCAACATAAATATAAGGTTATGCAATTTGAAGCCAATGGTCTTCACAGCAGGTTAGTGTGACCATAACGAAATTTAAACCTACACGTACACTGATAATTAAGGTCATCCAGGTCTCTTGGCATCTAACACTGCAGCATGCATGATGTAATGCAGACGAATTTCCAAAAGTTCTGCAAGTCTTTAGTCTGAAGCAGACAATAATATTCTATTTCGTTCATCATTAACTTTTCATTACAAGCTACTGTTCTTGAGATCCTGCTTTTGCTTTACAATAAAGTTATGCTTTAAGTGTTCCTACAGACTTGAGAGTAGTTAAAAATGATTCCTTGTTCCTCTAGAGAACATACATGTGCTATACATGCACCGTGCATGTACTATACATCACATATAAACTGGTTTGTAGTAATTTTAACGTTTTACCCGCAAGTATTGTAATAGAATTCCAAAGTTGACTTTCTATTTATGTATTCTGTAAGGCATGTTTCTCCTAAAGTGATCCTTAGCATCAGAAGATCCCCAGAGGTTTAAGGATTTGTGTTTAGAGGACATTTAATCCCAGAGCTTCTCCTTTTGCAAGTATATTCATGCCACATTATATCTTTCTTTTCAATTCTTGACGTGTTTATTATGAATCACAAGTTCTGAAGATTTATTGCTTTATCTGCCATGAAGCATATTGTGCTAACCTCATTAGTTGTTTGAAAACTGATGTGTGTTGCCAGGTTTTTTATTCATTTGCTGTTTGTTTTTGTTTTGGCTCTTTTTTTCTATTTAGAAACTACTGGTTGCTTTGCTATTCATGTTAAGTTCTTTTTGAGACTGTCTCTGCTTTCGGTCTGGTTGTTTGCTCTCTTTACCTGATAGGATCACTGTTGAACAGCCATACCTTTGTTGTTAGAAATCTAATATTACTTCAGTACAATAGTTTTCAAAAAATATAAAAGCTTCAAAGCAAACCACAGTGAAATCCAAGCTAATTTCCAGCTTGAAATATTGGTCTAAAGCTTTTTGACAAAATATCTCTAAATCTTTAGACCAACTCTAACTCATACTAATGAGTTGCTCTGAAATCTCTGAAAAATCTGTTGCTTTTTTACTTTTGAAATATATGAATCTAGAGTATTATTCTCTTGATTACATATTTTAAAGCTTCCCGTTACACTATTTATTTCTAAAAAACATAATATGCAGTCTTGAACTGAATTCATTTCCATAAGCTGCTGTTTCTTTAACCTTTGATGTGTATCAGAAGTACTTCAGTGGCACCTTACTGCCACCCTTTTCCTTCATAGCAAAAATACCCCACATACAATGCCACAATAGAGTAACTGATGACACAGCATTGAGGGTTTTCTCTGAATTTTTTTTCCTATGCCAAAATTACCAGCTATGGTGAGAGAATTAATTTACAAAATTTGCATTTCAGTTTTGAGAAGAAACATCATTACTCTGTTCATCTTTCAATCACTCCAGGTTCCTTTTCCCTGGGGCACAATGCTATTTGCATTACCTACACTGCAAGGGTATACAAAATGTCCAGGGAGCTTTCCAAACATATAGTACAGAACCCTTTCCTTATTGAGAGTAAGCTGCAGGTCAGAAAGATATGAGAGAAAGACAATATTTACTTCATGGTTTGAGCATTCAACATTTAAAATCTTGGCTGGAGGAAGAATCTCTGCAATAAGCTGTTAAAAGAAATGAGACATATAAGCAGGAAACACAGCAGCATTTCCACGAGTCTCCAATTGTGGCCATAAGCGGGGGCTAAGAAAAGCTAAAAGTGAAGCAGGGTGATTCCTTCCCTGTTACCAACTCTCAGATGCAGCAGAGGTAGGCACAAGACAGTCCTTTATTATCATCAGTAAAAAGCTGAAAGCATGTGCAGTGAATTCTTGTTAGTACACAGTTAATCAGCATTACTAGCATTATTAGTACATTTCTAACATCTTAGTGCTGAGGTACCTCATTATGGATCAACTTTGTGCTGCCTTCTGTAACAACTGAACAAACAGAGAACTTTTTCCCCCCAGAGCCTTCAATCCAAGCAAGAAGGCAACTGAAATCAAGGAGGGGCAGGTGGGAAAGGATGGGGGCAAGCTCAGGATGCTGTCACATCCTCCATAGGCAAGGCAGAAATAAAGAGAACTGAATTTCTTCAGTAAAGAAAATTAGCTAGCTTGGCCCCATAATGGTGAAGGTGGCACCTTTAAATTAAAAAAAAAAAAAAATGGCAAAACAGAATTTGTCATGGCGGGACCCACACTGGCCATAAGATATCCATCTGGGCTGCCCTGGGATGTGAGCACAAGCCACAGGACACAAGCACCAATGCTGGGGAAAGTCAGCCAAGTGGGAAAGAAGGGGAGGAAAGATCAACACTAGAAAAAAAAAAAAAAGGAGACAACATTGAAAAGAGATTACGTTTGGTAATTGTTAGAAACTATACTACAATACACAAATAGAAAACTGAACCTTCAGCCAAAGCTCAGTGTCTTCACACTGTTTTAAACTGTGTAGATTTGGCATTCTCTAGTCATTGTATTCCTGCCTGGATTTCAGTTTAGGACTAGCCAGTAGGATCACAGTATATTTGAGTTGCTCTCTCAGCCTGAATTTCAGTTTCAGTTGACACTGTTCCCCTAGAGGAGGCTTTAAACTTTCAAAATTGAGTAAAATAATTGAAAGCAAGAGGTTAGGATGGCATAGGTCAGAGATCTCCGGAGAGCTCTGGGCAGGTAAAGGACACGCATACTGGTTGTAGTTTTGGCAAAGTAAATACTCTGAAGCTGTAATGAGGTTATGTCAGATGAAAAAAGTCATTCAAAAGTCTCTTTTTACCACCATTGCTGCTGTAGTGAAAATTAAAATGATAAATCATCCTTTGACAGGAAGCAATTTTAAAAAGCTGTTTTAGATTTGGACTCCAGCAACCATCATGAGCTTTTTGCACACCTTTCACCACGCAATTTAGTAGGATGACACTTCATATAAACAACAGAAAAATTAAGGGGTTTGAGGTGTGCTGGTTTCAACCCAGGAAAAGAGATCAGCACAGTTACGAGGATTTTAAAATAGATTAGCTTGTCTGTTTCCACTGAATTAACTACAGAAGTAGAAGCATTTTCCATCTTAAACGTAACTCTATGGACTAGCAGAAAAATACAGCCTACTGATAGCTTGAAAAGCACCCAGTTAAATACAGACAGCCTGATTAGTAAGCAGGAAACCAAAGCACTATTCGATTTGCAGCTATTATAACTAAGCACATTACAGATGCTCTTATTTATATATCAGTACAATACTAATAAACTTGGCTCACAGCTTCTGCACTGCATTACAGGATACCAAACAAAAGAAAATACCAAACCTTGGCATGGTTATGTTCCCTGGCAAATGATTTGCACTTTTTTTTGGAGTCTTTTTCCAGACAGCAAGCTAACTTATGAAAGGATTCAGAAAACAGCATCAATTATAAAAAGGTGGGTTTAGTCTCAGAACAACCTGCACCAATACAAAGGAAACTCTTAAACTGCACAGAGCAGAGTTTCATGCAACTGGATGAGCTGTTCTGCAATATTTGCAGATAGGCATACCCCTAGACTGCAGCAAATCCAAAATATTCTGCTACACTTTTCACAAGAGCATGTTGAATTTAAATTAAGTGATCACATTATATGACAGTGGTGAATTGCTGCAGTTCATCTATCAGCACTAACTTGATGGTGCACTTGGATGTATTTGCAAAATCTAGGCATTACAGCGTAAAAGAAGGGACTTCCAGATTCAAACCTGATGGCAGCCAGCAGGAACACAGCTGGTCTCATTCAAGAATCACAGAATAATTAAGGTTAGAAAAGACCTCTAAGGTCATCTAGTCTAACCATCAATCCATCACTAATCCACATCCCTAAGAAACAACGGCGTGCTACTTCTAATTATCTAGTTTGGAATTTTTTTCATCTAAGGCTTTGCCATATGATAAATAGAGGATGTAAAGGCCAGTGCAGAGCCCAAACTTCACTGAGATATGTCATTTGGCCAACAAAGCACGAGGAGAGACCTTTAAACCTCACTGGAGTACCAAGTCATTTTGTAACTAGTCCTGATATAGTCAAAGTGTGTTTAAATCTATACAAAAAGGAAACGACTTCTGTTCTGACAAAAAGCAGGCTGTCCTGACTTAAAAGGACAACAGAGATAAGAGATTAACCCTGTAAAGACCCTGGAGGACCCTGAACTGATCTTTTTGTAAGAGCAAGGCAAGAAAAGCCTTTTTGATTAAGTGGCTCCTTTTCTTGTTGTTGTTGCAACTGTAAGGAGGAGCATGGAGCCAGGTGAGGCAGGACTGCAGGAAGGAAAGCTGACTAGGGAGCAGCCAGGCTTGCTGCCATTCCAAAATCCACTTAACCCAAGCCTGGAAGCAGGGGCAGACCTGAAAGAAAGTGGTAGTAGGGGGAGTGTTAGGTATTCATCTTTTGTATTGCTCTGTCTCATCTAAGTCTGCTTTAACAAGTTATTCCAATGAGCAACCTAATGCAACCAGGATTTTAAATTCAGGAGCCCTTTAAGTTTTCTGTGAACGGCTCACAAGTGAGGTCTAAGTGCATCTGACTCAAAGGCTTGGCCAACTAAAGAGGCCTGTCACAAATCCAGAGGTACAATCTACTAACAAAATTTGAGAGAAGAAACTATATTCACCAGGCTCCCATGATCTTGCATCTCTTATCCTCAGCTAGAACAGTTTCAGGACATTTCCCTTAACAAGCAGTCTTAATATGCTCCATTTACAGCCTCTAACTGATTGGTTTTATTCTGCCGTGAGTAAGGAAACATTCATGTAAACATGACAAAACTGCCAGCAACATCAGCTCTTCTTTTACCTTGAACATTTAAACAGTTTATAGGTTGCAGTTTTCTGCATATTGTAAATCAAGTTAAAGATTTACTACCACTGTAGCCTGTGATATTGCATGATGTACCTTAGCCAGTTTGATATGGTAACTAATGATGGCAACAGCTGTAATGGTTCGAGTGATTTCACAGCAAAAATCTGCATGCTCAACTCATGAAGAGAGTCGTGATTTCGAGAATAATGCCAAGAGAACCAAGAAGAAGAAGCAGAGAAATCCTGCAAATCTCTTTATTAGGAGTTATGAGGACAACAAGAGTGATGAGATTATTCTGCACCCTCTTTACATGCAGTGCTTAACAGCACTGTCAGAAACAACTGGAATTTTCAAGTGTTTAAAAAATGTTTGCAGTCACTTCAGTAATAAGGTGAAATAACAGAGTAGAGAATGCCCACAACATACATGCTCTGGTACAAATATTATCTGCACATCCAGTGTGGGCACTTGTGTACTAATCCATCCATTTGGACATAAAGCTATGCTTGCAAATGCTTGAAGCCTCGGATGCATGTGGATGGCACAAAGAATGCACTGTTATCCCACACCCTTCATTTCTTTGACATTTATGGGCCAAATTCATGCATAAGGTCTGCTTGCTTTGCTCCTCTTTTGTGACACAAAGCGATTGTAAACCTTGCTCATCTACTCAGCTAAATTGGATTTATTGCACCTTTGAATCTCCCCAGCACAGAAAAGCACCTGGAGCTTATCAGTAAGCTTGCCCCTATGCTGCCCATAAATGTAGTACGTGCAAAAATCATCTGCCTACACTGTATGCAGTGCTCCTGCTATCACTCCTCTCTCAGTCTGCCTCTATTAAAATGCTTTTACATTCTCTGGGCAATATTTTACTCATCATACAGACAAAGTCTTTTCTCTCATTTTTGCTTCATCTAGAAATCTTTCATTTTATGGCAAATAACATTTGTGAACCGATAGGCAAACCCATGTCTAGGAGTACTCAGTAAAATACCCTGGTGTGCCACCTGGCAGCTCTTTAAATTATTACAATTATATTACAACTCAGCAGAACTACCTGGGGAGGAACTTGCTTTTTCAGAGAGAATCCAATAGTAACAGCTAAAGCTGGATTGCACCTGTGAACTTCAGATAACGCGTTTTACTTGGAATTCGCTGTTTGCTGCAGTTCAGTCTAGCTGAAACCAGAAGGGGAAAAAAAAGCTTTGGTATTTAGGAGGGGAGCACCTCATGTTATTTTCCCCTCACTCTCTCCTAAAAGTCCTACAAGTTACTTTCATGTGCATGCGTGCTTACAGTGCAGAGAATTCAAATACATACTGAGCACTGCATAAATATCAAGAGCTGGAGCAGTATGCCAGCGTCCTGATACGTTCACACCAGATCTCAAAGGCACACTGCCAGGATAGAGATAGGCATATGGGAACTTCCCTTGTGGCCTGGCTGCTTGTATCTTTACCAATGATGACAAGGCTCAAGCACGATCAATATCTGAGCACGCCCAACCAGTACCCAAAAACTTCCAGCAGCAGTATTAAGGCATTTTGATGCTATATTATCTTGAGCTTTTTGATAAATTTGTCTTGAGGACCTTTAAATTGATCGTTTTCATTCAACAGACCTTTCTCCTACTCTCTGTGCAAACACTGCGTGAGAGCACTACACAGAGCACACTAGGCCGGCAAAAGCTAGCGGCTAGCTGAAGCTGTAAGGAGGGTGGCCACATGTTACATCAGCCCTCTTTAGGTAGTGACATTATATTCTCAAGTTGTAAATCTTTTTCAGTTATGCTACTTCAGTGAGTTTTACAAATCTTTACAACTTCTACTACTTATTTCAGTACTGAGCACTAACTGCCCAGCACTGCTCAGTATCTTGTTCTTAGGAAGTATTTGCACAGGCAAGAACCTCCCCCACTAAAAAAATGGCACCACTTAAAACATCAACAGCTTCTACTGCTTGATAATAAGCATTAAAAATAGGAGTAACGACTGGTTCTTAGATTCAGTACTTACCCTCAGCAGCTTGCAGGTGAGGACAGGAACAATAACTCAGAAGAGATCAAGTCCTTATTTTTTAATTGAGAGCTTCACTGTCAGCCCAGAAGAGTGTCAGCAGCCTCGCTGCTTATATATTCAGACAAGGTAAAACAAGAGAGGCAACAGTGGAAAGGAATAAGGTGAATCAAACAATAGAACGATCTCACAATCTCAAGTAACGGTCCTTGAAAAGATCCACTTTCAAGAGCTTGAATAGCAAAGCACTCAAGTGATTTTTGTTTTATTTTCCTTAAGATTTCCACACATCTTCAAATATAGCACACAATACAGGAGAGAAGAAGGCAGTCAAGACCCAAGAGAATTACAGTGGTTAGGCTGCATGATAAATGAAGAATCTTTGTAAGAAGCTTGATTAGCTTTCCCAGTCATTACAGAAATATTTGAGAGTATAACCAGACACCTGTCTGGAAATGATAGCCTGATGAGTCACTCGCCATGCCAAGAAATTGGCGTATACACAGCTTTGTGACAATACTGGCACTACAACTTCAGTCGTCCTTGCCAGGTATGAGGCTCGCTCTCTCTGCACATCTCCTCATCACCTAGAGGGGACGATCGCTATTAATAGCACTAAATAATCATTTAAATCACTGGTGAATGCTTTTGTTTACAGCTTTATGATGCACTGCTTTCATAGAGTAGAAATATGCAGTACTTCATTTAACACCATCAGATCCAGAGCATCTGCATCATCTTTTAACTGTCCAATATATTGTGCTCTAAAATACAGGTTGTTTTGGTTTAGCATCTCTTCCTAGCCACCAAATAACTCATCTTACCAGCTCTGCTGCCCTGGCGAGAACACAGCTCTCTCCAGATCACTCCACGTAGCTCCATTTCACCATTTTCATGTAATGCATTCTTCAGATGAAGAGGTGCCTATCTATCAGCAATGAGTAGATTGTATTAAGTCAACACCTGTGCAGAAGAAAAATGAGATTTGCTGCAATGAAAACTCTGTTTTGCTACTTCTTTAGAAAAGTTAAAGCTAAGAAAGGCAAAGGAGGGAAAAAAAAGTCATGACATTTTTGGACTCACTTCAAACGCATTGAGTAAAACAACATACCACAGTTGTTTAAGGCTTGCTCTAGATCATTTATATAGCTTCCTCAGTAACTCTCATCCCAGGTGGAATAAATATGTACAGCATGCATTGGCATATATACCTTCTAGATATATATCAGCCATTATATTAACACAAAGCAAATTTTATTTCATTACTCAATGCATTAAAATGCAATATTTTCTGGTAGAATAAAAGGCTCGGTCTTTGCTTTGGTACTCTGCAGTTGTATTCAGAAGGAGTATTATAATTGTCAAAGAAAGCTTTTATACATCTGGGGACAGGCATCATTTTTGGAGACATCAGTTCATTGAATTCATTGCAGATCAGGTCAAGACAGCTTCAGAGTGTAAGACGAGACTCATCTATCCTCAACAAACTGAGGAATACCTTCAGGAACAGAAGGGACTTGTAATAGCATTCAGCACAAGCCATGTGTTTAGCATCAGATGCTATCATACACCTCCGTAATGGGATCGGTACCCTCCTATTATCACACACATTGAAGCATTAAGTGATCGAGCCAATTATTTTTCTTGCTTTACATCATCCCATGCTTCATACTGCTTTTTGCAACAACTGTTTGGAGATTATAATCAGCACTCTGTGCAAAACCACACCTTCCCAAATGTTCTTACAGTCTGTTCTATCACTGTCAGCTTTACTTCTCTTCCATTCAACAGCCTCAGTCACATAATGAGCACCCATTTCTTAGCATCTTTGAAGTAGTTCACATATATTGGTCCATTACCTCTGAACCTTTTCTCAGAAATTATTGTTAGCTCATAAATATATTAGTGTCTCTGCATCTTCCTTCTATATGCCACATAAGCTTTCCTCAGTCAAAAATCAACATGTGTATTTCTAATAAAAAATTTAAAACTAAGTCAACATTTTCAGAGACTTTCTTCCTGTGCTTAAGAACTGAATGTGATGCAAACTTTAGATATGCTGCCACATTTATCTTTATAATTCAAAGCTGTATATATGTATTCGTCTCTGCCTGGTCCCTACAGCTGATCAATGCCTGTACCTACACACTTAACACTCACTAAAAGTTTTACTAATAACCAAAGAGAATTCAGCTCAATCTATTTTGTGTTGAGGACATAATGTGGACCTAATGTCCATTCTTTTCAACTGTATGAATCTTACAAATGTGAACTTCTACAAACACACACATTTGGAAATGTCAACATCTATAATAAACCTTAGTAAGCCATTACAGATAGGGCACCACATCAGATGAAAAAACCCTTTTGCTACCATGATGTACCTTCACATAACTAACAAATAAAAGCTGCTGTACTTCCATATGCAACTGTAATTTATGTAAGTGTTGCAATTACAATACAAGCTTTTTCATTTGCAATGATTTGCTAGCATATATGTTATATGCCAAATAAATGTCACATTATGAGAGCATTGCATTTAAAAAAAAAAAAAAATGTTTTTTTTAAGATACCAAAACCTTCCAGAAAGGATGGAACAAAGTTCCTGCAGCTTTCCACTAAGGTGAGGTTAGCCTGTGTGATGTCTGGCCAGACTTCAGGACATGTGCCTTTCCTCCCCAGCCTGAAAACAGCCCTTCCTTGAAGAACAGGTCTGAGTTGTGTCCTTTTTCAAACCTACCATCAAAGCAATGTTGATACTGAAAATGAAAATCATCTAGGATTAGATTATTCACTCTTCACATATTTCATTCTAAATTCAGGCAGCTCCTCACAGATGGCGATGGGTTCATGGCCACATACGTATCAGATACCTGAATATTGAAAATGAGAGTAGTTAAAAACAAATCCCATGTGCTGACCCCAAAGTGACAGCAAAACCCTGCCCAATGGATTTCTGTACACACTGGAAATTTGTTTTTCCACAATAAGCTCCTCAGTAAATAATTCTAGAAGATGGATGTCTCTGACATTTGACCTATTATCTTTGGTTTGTTTTCTACAGCAAAAGGAACAGATTTCTACTTCTGCAATTCTCACTTGATTCAAGCAGTTCCCCTGAAGTCACAGCAGTGTTTCTAGAATGCATCACGGCTGCACAGTTATACTATGAGGCTTTGAACAAGTGTGGAAAGGGGCAGGAAAATTGAGAGCTCAACAGAAGCAAAGATATGCATTTTTCAGCAGGAGAACAGAGAGATGTGTAAAAAGCAGAAGTATTATGGCCAATCTAATACTGTACAACAACTTCTTCACATTGATTTGTAACATTCTGAGTTCAGCCAAAGAGCTGAATACTAAATTTTTCCGCAGTGTTTTAGCTGATGACAGTTTCTTTATCGAAACTGGGCACATCCTCCTTTATCTTCTCTAAACCCTTTCTTAACACTCACTGTTTCTACAGCAGATACACCATCCTTTTACTGATCACAAGAAGGCAGTCCTGCTGATTGCCATTGGCAGCCTCAGCTCCTGTTCCCCTTACCCAAAAGCAAAAGGCATACTTTTCAGGCAATCGTACCACCTTTTTCACCCAAAGCAGTGATAAAAACATGCAGTTCCATTTCCAGTGTCATGATGGGGACAAACCCCTCAAGAACAAGGCCACATCTAGGGTACACAGATGTGCTTTTATTTCATTAACAAGAAATGTCAGCGATTTTAATCATGAAGCATCTGATGCCCCTCATCAGCAAAAAGGTCACACCAGCTCTAAGCCTCTTCTCCTATTATTCCTTTCATCTCAAATCTAAACCCCAGTTTTTTGGACAGATACAAACGAAAAATGAAAGTTATTTCAACTTTCATTTTATCCCTGAACACAGGAGGTGATTTAGAGTGCCAAGTCACTGTAATTGCATCTGCTACTGTTGCATTTTTCTGCTTCAAAGCTGATTTCAGCGTTTTTTGATGGCACATTTTATTGACCAACAAAGAACCATTCTGAAATACATTTCCATCTCCCTCATATTGATTTAAGTCAAGCCTGGCAATCATTTAAAATCTAACATTTTACAGTTTGCCAGAACAGCCTGAAACACATGAGAAAAAAAATTGTTCTGTGCACAAGGGGGCACATCACAAGCATCTGACAAACCCCAAAGCAATAGGACAGATAGTTTTTCTCCAAACTCAATAGGAAGAGTCTCATCTCCAAAGCATCAAACCTCTGCAAGCTGTCAAAGCCCACAGATGAGTGAAAGGATGGAAAACATGCTTTACATTTTGCAGGTGAGGAGATCAATATATTTGGTTCATCAAAGAAAAGGTTCGTGGTGGAATGATCACAGCATCTTTTGTCCACCAGAAATTGGCAACGGGTCCAGCTTCCAAAACAATACATTATTCAGGACAGCTCTACAAAACAAACCTGGAAATGAAGGCCAGCTTAGGAACTGCAGGGCAGCTGCCAACTGCAACACGGTGCCTTGCAGCACAGAGCAGACTCCAGGACTGAGCCTGCCTCCAAAAAAATGTTAGAATCATAAAATCCTTAGAGTTAGAAGGGACCTCTGCGGGCCATCTAGTCCAAGTCCCCTGCAATGCACAGGGACACCACAGCTAGATCAGGTTGCCCAGGGCCTGACCCATCCTCGCCTTGTTGTGTCATAGGCTTTCACACTTTTTCAATTCATGGAGTCCTGACCAGCTTCCAGAGAAAGTACAGACCTCCCAATAGCTAGTTTCAGGCTGCCTGCATCTGACAAGAGACAAATATATTTACTGTTGTTATTGTTACCTTCTTTTAGTAACTAGATGTAGTATTTAGACCCCAGAGGAGTGGCGGAGAAAACAACATAGATCTTTTTCAGTAGCAGTTAATTCAGACAAAGCTGTCGTGATGTAGGTGCCAACGCTATCAGAAAACAAAGGGCCTCTTCATATTTTCCCAGTTCTCCACAATACTCATTGGGGTCCCTCGGCTAACTATGCGGTATCACATAAGCAATATAATTCTGCATCAGGAGGACCTGACACAAAGAGCCAGAAGAAAAAGACATCTACAGAGACAAACTGGACTGTTCCATTGGAGACTGCAGTGATGGCTGAAGACGAGCTTAGCTCTAGACACACTTACAGGTTTACTGTTCAGACTAACACATGACGAGCTGTCAAAAATCCCTTCCTAGGAAGAGTTAAGGAGGAAGATGCCCAGGAGAAGACAGAGCAGAGTACAGATTCCCAGCAGAAGGCCCCAAATTTGCAAAGAAATGGTAATAGTCAATAAGATGAGCAACTTACATATTTTTTCACTTATGCATATGCTTCTCCCTACTTGATTTGTACCTTTGTATGATCTACCTCTCCCACTCCTGCTTTTACTGAATCATAAAGTATATACCAGGGAAAGATTAGGCATTAAAATGTCTGTCATTATCATAAGTGAAGCCACAAAGAAATAAGTCTTGCACGTTAATCATTTTTGAAGCCTTGTAATTGTTTTCCAGTGAAGGCTGATGATGGTGTGATAGATCTCTGAAGACATATATTCAGTAAAATGACTTTTTTCCTGCTGTCTTATATATAAACTATAAGCCTGAGGAACAACCCCATACTCTAATAGCTACTTTCCACAAGAAAGCCCTACAAATGAAATTCGTATCACACAAAGCTCTTGCCACCAAATAAATAAATTCAAAGTTACATGTTAAAGGGCAAACGTGGCTTCCTCCTTAACACCTATCAAACAAACAAATTTATGAAAAAATCAGTCCACGATAAGAAGACAGTTTGTTCATCTTCACAGGCGTCACACACATCCAACCAGCAAAGGGCTAGCATTGACTACATGAAGAGAAAGGTAACATATAGTTAAGACATTTTGCAGTAACTATTGTGTTAATGTAGAAACCACTTTTTAATTATTTTGTTTAAAAATGTGTTAATTTTTCTAATATACATGAGAATCTTATGTCCTTATACATGAAAATGAAGAAAGCATCTACAGATTTATTTCAGTACAGGAGAGGTTGTGTGGAATAGCAACAATGATTATCACAATATGTTAATGCTACTTTAGTTCTTGAACAGCATAGCTTTAGTTGCTTAATCCATAAACTGCCATTAGATTGTTTTTCTGAAGTCAGGCTTATCAAATACCTTGCGAATTTCAAGGTATTTTAACTATGCTGCAACTCCGTTGTTCACATTAACAGGTCTAACTCCAATGCTAACCAGTAAAATAAGGCACATTATGCACAAAATGCACTACCAAGGTACAGTGTACCGGACATATATCTGAACTGAAAACTTTTTACAGTCAGGTTTCAAGTTTGATACCTTTGTTCACCTAAAAGAGCAGGTCTTCTGGGAGTTTTCAGCTGTTATTACCTTGCTTCTGTTAAGTCACAAGGATTCCCACTGTGATAATAAGCTACCAGAGATCGCCTGCTGGATGCACGCCTACCCTCAGTAGCAAACACTGTCAAACACACTGCTGATTCCACTGCAAAACCATAAAATGTTGCTTATGATACCTTCATGGCGCAATTAGAAGCACAAGCCCAATTCAAAATCAGGTCTAGTTTTTCTCTTGCTGTTGCATTTGATTCCCTTCCACTGCCTTGCCCAGGCATGGGAACTGAGGTCTGGAAAAGGAGTAGTAGCAGGGACACCCTTCTGGGTGGGGATTAGGCTTCAGTGACCCAAAAGATGCCAAAAGACCATGTGCAGAAGAGGAGACTGTGGGCTGGAAGCACTCTGCCACATTCATTGGGCACTGTTCTCAAAGGAGATACTTCCCCCCGACAGCAGCTGGAGCTCAACATAGCACAAACAGGATGCTCAGGAGCTGCCTACATCAGCTGCCAGAACCACAGGATTCATGGATTACATTGAAACATGGACAAAAAAAGCCCAAAGATCATTTCATCTGCCCTCCAGGAAGAAAGCTGGTGCCCAGTCCCATTTTATCAGCAGCTCCTGAAATTCCAAAACTCTAGAAACAGCAAAGCCAAGGAGTAAGAGCAATGTTCTCACAACACCATTTCATAATGCAACAACATAAAATAGTCTGAAAGGTTACACAAGTGTGGGATAATCAGAAGAGCTGCCACATGGGTATTTCATTACAGGCCGTCACAGGGTTGCAAGCTTCAGATATCACCAAAGCCAACATCTCCCCAGCACAGAAGATCCAGTCATCTTGGAAAAAGGCATTTAATATCCTGAAATTCTGGAATCCCAGGGCACGGCCCCTCTTCTGACAGGCAGAACTGGCTGCCATGTTGTAGGAACGCTGCCAAAAAAAGATCCAGCAGAGGCAGCTTCTTCAGGAGGACCTGCTTGGAGGATGCCTCTCCTCTGCCATGGCTGCCGGGGCCCCATTCTCTCATCACCCAAGGCTAGGTGATTGCCAATACATGTGCATCAGCAAATTGTTATTAATGACTGTAACGTGTGGGGGTGTTGACTGCATGGTGCCAGATGGTGCTCTGAAAATGGTGCTGACTCACAGAAGAAAGGAATAATGAGATACTAAGCTACTAATAATTTAGCTTGACTCTAAATCCCAGAGTGCCATTGTCTTCCAGTAAATATCCCATAATACCCATCAAGTAAAAAAACAGAAGGCATATGGTTAAGCAGCACAAAAACTCATCATGACTACCTAATGTTTTGTGCTTCTGTATATCAAAGGGATATTTCACATAACAGAGGCAGAGAGAAAGGGAGCAGTGCTGCCAGAGATGAGGAATAAACCTTCACAGTCCTTTTGGGACAGCCCAAAACCCCACACAGATCACAGCTGGGCATCATGCAGTATTTTGCAGTACACTGCTGTTACTTTGGCAACACAGGTCTCCAACCCCTCCACCAAGGCCACAGAGGCTCAGACTGTGATTGATATTAGCCTCTGAGCAAGACATCCACCACTTGCATCTCCAAGATGTTATTTCTACTTTTCAACCTGATTTCCATCCCAGGGCATTTTCATTGATTTGCTATTTGGGTGTTTGTTTTTTTTTTTTTGCAAGAATAGAGATATGTCCAGTGCTAAAATACATTTTCTGAACCAGTTCTATTCTGCAATGTCCATATCATTCAAATATATTTCAAGTTGTACTTTAAAGTTTTTGGTTGGACCATCAGTTATAATCTAATCATTTTTTTACTTAGTTGGGTCTTCTAAAAGGTGTACTTATGTACACAGAAGGTTTATAATAAACATCCCAGACAAGCAGGTGCATTTTCAGGGTTAGGAATTTTTCAGTCTCTGTAAATCATTTCATTGGCTGCACTGTACAAGATCTTGTTTTCTGAAGTTACAGGATACCCATTGGTGCATTTCTACTACTGGCTGTGAAATGCAGTTCAGTTTCAGCAGCATGGGTGGCTTTTTCCTTCCAGCAGCTTTCAAAACTTTCAGAGTTGCACTGTTTTCTATTTAAAGCTACGTCTAATTTAAATGAGTGATTTATTACAATTAATGCAGATGGCTTAAAGATTTAAAAGACTATTAAGTGCCTATGCTAAGCCAAATGTATTTGAACACTACATCATTATTTTGACATGGAAATAAACATTTGTGAGCTTATAGACAGAGGAAATTTCAAGTCATCTTCCAGACACAAACAAATACTTAATGACATTCCAGAGCAGCCTGTTCAGAAAGTTTAAGAATAAATAAACTATTTAAAATTAAGCAGATTTCTATTTAGATATCAATTTCAATTTCTAATATACTACGTTCTCAAAGAAATTGCTCAGATCAAGGAAAAAGTAAGAATTTAGAGCAAAGAAGTACTCATAGGACAAGTAGTGAATGTAATGGTAGGCTCACCCTTGTAGAAGGCCAAGAGGGAATTCTGCCCATGGATGCCAGGGTTAGGCATGAGCTTTTTGACACAGCTGTCTCCTCTGCTGGTGTAAATCCAGAAAGAAACCCAAATCTGCTTGCTGTTTCTAGACTGCAATTGCTCTAAAGGAAAGCAGAAGCCAGTGAGTGGAGTCCAATTTGGCAAAAGTGGAGGTTTTAGACACTTCCACAACAATTCAATGCAAGCAAAGGAGAAGAGGCCTCAAAAACACCATTTCTGTTAATTACATCAAGAATGCACTTAAGTGCCTTGAAAAGCAAAAGAGACCCATCTGTAAATTGTTCAAAAACATCTTAAGTCTAGAAAACCATTATTCTGTTACTCAGAAGCAGTCTCTTCTGCATGGGAAGGCATGTATCACTTGCAAGGAAATTTGGGAATTGTTCTCATTGGTACTGACCTACTTCTTCAGTCAACTGGCACCATCAATAACATCTTGACAGCAAGGAACACATGGGAAGATGGCCTAATTGCCTTTGCCCAGAAGTCTCTCAGGCAAGGAAAAAAAAATTCTGTGTAGTTTTAAGAGTTATCATGCACTGACATCAAGAGGCAGAATAAATCTCTCTTCCCCATTTCTTGTAGGGTTTTTCTCAGTCTGAAACCATAGCCCGCAGTTTGTGCCATTGCTCTATCTCTAATGGAACTCTGAAGAAAACAGCCATTTACTGAGTAATTCCCCCTGTGCTCCTCTGCTGAAAGCTCCACAGCATGCTCTAATTGGGGGAAAAAATGCAAAATACAGGATTTGTTTGATGCATTTGCCAGGAGAAGCATGCTCATTCCTGTGACAGCTGTCCATCACAGCAACAACTGGAATAATGGATGAGGTGCATTTTCCTTCCTTAGCTTCCAGTGATTAGCTCTGATCATTAACAATATGAAGCATTAGTTAAACGTGATTGGCTAATCAATCTGACTCAAATTAGGGTTGTTAGATTTAGGAACCGATCACAGTGAAAGCTTCCCAGAAATAATGGCTGCTGGGCCAGCTTTTCCAACACATTTCCATTTACATCATGGGTCCTAAAGTGTGGCTATTTCTAAGTTTCTAACCACTTAACAAAGCTATAACACAAAAAAAGCCTCCAAAGCACTTGCTAAATATGCCAAGGAAACACCAACCAGAGCCAACAGTCAAGAGTAAAAAACTCCTTCATTGTGGTAGGATTTGAAAAATCAAACATACTCAAAAATCCAATCCACAAATTTCTCTGCATGCACCGAACACAGGCACACCTTCCTCCAGCCTGTAGCTATTGACATGTGCATACAGACAGCTATCCCCATAGAGATGTACTATGTTTGGGTTACAAGTTAAGATGTATATTTCAGGTAAAATAGCAGTATTAGTAATATCTTGGACCTTCATTGTCAATATGCACATCTTGCATCATCAGAAGGGGATTGTTACACTCTAGTTCACACTTGTGAGGCCAAATCTGGATTATCACATCCAGATATGTGCTCCTAAGTTTGTTAATGACATTAATGCACTGGTGTGAGTCTAGCAAGTTTGCCAAGACAGTTAGGGGCTGCCACAGCACACAGAAGGAGAGGTTGAGATCTGACTTGGTTAAACCATCACAAGAGAAGGCAAGGGAGCATCTTAATGCTGCCAACTGCCACACAGAGGAAAGAAGTTCACAATGAGAGTTTGTCAGCCACTGAATCCCAACAAGTTGGGGAATGCCCATCTGTAGGGATACTCAGAACTCAGCTGGACAAGGTCCTGAACCTGCTGATGGATCCGTATGTTGGAGCCAGATTGCAAACTGGTTGAACTTCAAGTGGGACATTAGACCACCTGAGCTTCAGAGGTCTCCCTCACCAAAATTTTTCTGTGAATCTGCTAGCCAGGAGAAAAATTAAAAAATTACTTGTGGTAGTTATTTAACACAGTCCAGACCTCACCATCTACACGTAGATTGTAGATGTTTCCCTACAGAAAAGCAACCTAGTGCATAAATAAACAAAAAATCTGAAAATCTGCTATTTTAGGAAATGTATGGGTACTATCATTAATCCCTATCGTCTCCAAGATGAGGAATAAATACACAAATGAATTGGAAGGAAATAAATGGAAAGAAATGCTGAAAACAGTCCTCTCACAACTGTAAGCTGTTACCTGGCATCTTTTAAATCCTTTTTTCCTCTATGCTTATACTGCAGCTTTAGATAAAATATGCTAACTTATTTCAGAGCTAGATCAAAACAAGGTTTACACAGAATCCACAGTAAAGAAAAATTCATGTTTGGCACTGCCATCTTTGCACAACGATGCATGGGATGACTATAACCTAAGCACACATAACTGCTACAAAGCCAGATGCTGCTCCCTTAGTTTTAAGTCCTCTATTCCCAGTTCCTACTGTCACAGGACTGCTGGTTCAATTACCGCATTTTCTGCAGAGCTCCAATTACCTCCTATTTCATGGGTTCTCAAGGAGATGCTCTGTGGACTGTGGAAGCAGCTTGGCCTTAATTTCTGCTTCCACAACAAGTTCAGCCAGGAAATTCTTGTTCTCTGCTACCTGCACCATGCAGCACAGCCATGCACTTGGCAGCCATGCCAAGTTTCTCCTTCCACAAGAATTAGCCAACTGTTTGAGTGACAAGGACTTCAAAAGCCACAATTAGCCACATCATGGTGGGAGCCATGGAGACACATTGCCTGCCCTTAAAAAGCATAATTTACCAATGGTTGCATAATTACAGTGGGCAGTTTCCTGCTCTAGAGACAAAATGCTTTAGCACTGTGGATACTACTATGGTCTTTGGTACCAGTGTCGACTCTCTAAAATGGTGAATGCTTTTCAATGTTCAATTGGTAATGCAAATAGTGACTTGCTTACATGCACAAAATCTTTTCAGCATAATCAAAGTATTCTCTCATGTTCCCATTGTAAGAGATGTCCTGTTTACACTTGAAATGTGAAAATATTTAACATTTTGCATAATAATCAAAACAGAGAGTTCTATAATAAGCAAAGTAAATGCCAACTTCCCAAAAGGAAGGAAAAACAAGGAAGGAAAGGAAAAACAAGACGGTAATGCTTTATATCAGGGCATGAAATAACATAATTTTTCTAGTGATTGTGAACAATAAAATACATTACTCACTAATAAAGCAATCTGCATGTCAGCATTTGTGAAGAAAAACAGCAATATAGTACGCAGAAATTGGGAAAGAAAAGAAGTTCTATTCTCTCTCCGCAAAAAATAGTAACTAAGACTACTAATATCTTTTATCAGGATTCTTGGACTGTCCAGATGAAGTGTCAAGACAATCAGATCACTTCTCCCAAGCATTTCTGCATTATACCCAGGCATGTAGCACTGTAGACAGAAAATCTCATTAAAAGGAAATTGGGGCACCTCAGTTTTAATCTCCAAATTGTATCTACCACCAATAGCTTACATATGTGTGGGTCAGATACTTCAACAGGCAGGCCCTGGTTTGCTTGCATTACACTTGGATCACTGTCACTGCCACTTCTCCCAGCTGTCTACTTTTATCCAGGCTTCATTCACAAGGGACAGCTAGATTAATGTTTATTTAGCAGAACAACAGGAAAGGGATCCAGTCTTAAACCAACTTACATCATCATTTAGGGATAAAACTCGTGGCTGTACCAGGAGTTAGTTGCATAACTCTCTGCACGCACGCACGCACACACACACACACACAAAAAAAAAAAAAAAGGAAGAAATCTAAGTCTGCTAGAGGAATCCTGCTTCACAGAGCTGAAAAAAGCATTTTAGACTGGAGGTAAAAAGCACATGGGGGAATGATTACTGTATTTTTGAAGATATTCATGCCTCCAGGATGACTAGCTCTCCCTGTGCACAGAAGGAAACTGCTAGAAGGGGCTGGAGAAAGTATGAAGATTAACAACTTAGACTTGATCTAAAGCTTTCACAGCACGGTACCAACATTTTGAAGAACACCCTTATCAGATTATTTTTTTTCCATGGGACTCTTTCAAAATAGAAGGTTAAAAGCAACCTTGGAAACATTCAAACAGTTGGGAACAAACTGGTATTTGATGAGCCACTTATGCCAGCCAAGGTGGTCATGTTATTCTCAGCACATGAATACCAGTGCCTGGTTATTATTTATCTTTCAGAGCTTCTGTCTTAGGAAGTGTTATACAACACTCCCAAGTGCAACTTTTCAGCTTCTTTGAGGCAGGAAAGATTGCATTATTTTTTTTCCCCAGGGAACATGGCCTTGCATTCTACCCAATTTCTGGGTATCAACAGCCCTGGAGCACCGAAACTCTTTCTGCATCATCTACAGTAAGTTGGTCTTCCTCATCCACATATGGACAAATAGTTTTCTTCAACTTCCCCTCACTACTAGCATTCTTGTAAAATCACCTCTTGCTACGTTTTTGTAGTTTTTAGCTCCAGCCGGTCTGCGGCCTTCCTCATTTTCTCCCTTAGGGCCCGAGAAATGCTTTAAAACTCCTCCATTGCCTATTGCTCTTTGCATTTCTGTGTGCTCTCTTTTCGTGTTTTAGTTCATAGCAAAGCTCCTTGCTTAGCCAAACCTACTGGAATTCATCTCATATCTGCTCTCTTGAAATTCAGGGTCATAAACTCAGCTACTCACTCTCCAACTCTTCCCCCAAGTCTCAAACCCGGCCATCACCTTATGGTCACTGCAGCTCAACCTACCACCTCAAGCTCCATTTCCACTACCTATTCTCTTCTGCTTCTCTGTGTTCTGTATTAAATACAAAATGGTAGAATTTAAATGGTAGTCAGACTCTGGATAAGGAAGATTTGAAGTTCAGGATTTGTTTTACTTTTTCCCCTTCTCCTAAATGAAATTGACCCCTTTACAGAAGGAATTAGATCTAAGCACGTCAAAAATCAAGGAGACTTGGGTTGATGAATCATATTTCTGATGAATAATGCACATTGAAAAGCACTTAAATAAATGTACACAAAAAGCAGATTGTCTTCTCATTATAGAAAAAATACTGAAAATAGATTGCATCTGTGGTGTTTTTTTTTTTTTGGTCTATCTAGAATGGGTTAAGAAGTCTGTAGTTCCTCCTCAATGTTATTTGTATGCCATGTAGCAGCCTGAGCAAATTTTCACACCTGCTCATCCTTCAGAAAGGTAGATTTAAACAGAAATGGTGACAATATTTTTAACTGCACGGAGGTTTAGTTATGAAGGATTTAAAGTATCATTGGAACGAGGGTTCATAAAGAAAAGTGTTTTCAAGATGTCAATGGAAAAAACTTGACTTTTCTTTGTTATGCCCAAAAGCAGTGTTAGAGATCATGAAGTACCAAAGACCTTTTTTAACTGGCAATGATCTTACACAAAGTCTTCATCCTGGTGCAAAATAATTGGGCCCTAAGTCCCTTTAAGCTAATGCCAGAAATGGTGTTCTTGCGGCTTCTTAGAAAATGTGACACTTTCTTTTTTACCTGAAGCTTCAGTGGTACTCTGGAGGGGAGTGAAATAGAGAAGGTTCTAATTTAAAACCAATTAAAGATCAGTCACTCCATGTTATCGCTAATTGTGCTCTGCTGAGGTGGCATTTGTTTTCCAACCTCATATAATATCATGAATATGGAAAAGTATGCTTTGTTGTAATGATAGTTTTTCTGCTACAGGTATGCAAAGGAAGCAACGTGATATACAAATCATAATTGTCAAATAGCATTTTAATGCCTCCGAGCAGCCCCAAGTTAAGTAGGTTTCCAAAAGCTGAAGTACCTTGATTATTAGCAGAAGGATCACAAGTTGCTTTGCTTCTCCCTCACCATTCGAAAATGTCAGGCCTGAATATTGTCCTTCTCACCTTCAAATTAGCAGCATTTTCAAATAACAACAATAAAAGTCACCAAGCTAATTAAACACTTTGAATTATTTTGCTTAGCCTTGATGTTGTAGGAAAAGCACTTAAGGGCTAACTATATTCTTCCTTATGGAGGCCACCTTCTCTTTCCTCCTTCCCACAGCACAAGGCTCATGAAGACCCTGGGACTAATCTGAAATGCAGCCAATGAGTGGGCTGCGTTAGGCCACACAGCTCCTCCTGACTGACAAGTTAGGAGGATAAAGATATTGCTAACATGGATGTACCCCAGTGCTTGGGATTCAGGTGTGAATGCAAAGCCAGGTCTCTGACGGTGGATGTTACTTCAAAAGGAAGAGACACTGGCAAAATTAGTGAAGGTGAAGAAGCGTATTTAGTTCCTATGTTGCTAATTAGAACAGAAGATGAAGGAAAATAAAACAATGTTTCCTATGGTAAAAGCCTATGTACCAACTGCCACTGGGAGGAGGACAACCAATCCATCTAAAAAATTATTCCAAGTCAAGTTAACTACAAAACAGAATGTAGATGCATATCACACAAACCTATAAGGGTGAATCACCACAGAAATAATTCCTACTTCTGATATATCAGAGGGGCACATTTCCAGTAAAATCTGATAGAGGCAAAACCTCAATTTCTGAAGGTACAGGTAACAAGATAATCTCTATCATTAGCTTTATGTCTGTGAAACAAGAGTTAGAATCATGCCGAACCAGCAAACTGAAGCAAGTCTTGGCTGAAAAAATAACCATCTCCAGCACCAAAGCAGCTCTGCCAGCAACTGTATTCCAATACAAAATGAGACAGTAAGAGAGAAAATAAAGTGGATTTAAAGCTTAGTTCTATTGTACCTTGTATCTATTTCACTATTTCAGATAAAAAGTATTTCAACAAAACCAAGAGAATTAGTTACAGACGGTGTCCATAATAATAATTCACACAGCTTTGCATTTCACAGATATTAAATAACTAATCAGCAGCATTAATAAAACAGACCTTCTGCTTTCTATTTCTGCTAATAAATGGTTATGAGTGTTTTGCTTTAGGTAGGAAGCTACACATAAAGTGCAATTCCTGATTTAAATTATAGCTGTAGGGTTAATTGAATACCCCAGCCTGATCTCCCAGCATAGACTTT
This sequence comes from Numida meleagris, assembly GCF_002078875.1. NCBI lineage: Eukaryota > Metazoa > Chordata > Aves > Galliformes > Numididae > Numida > Numida meleagris. The sequence goes on along the minus strand of NC_034413.1, from coordinate 33,049,326 downwards.
GTGTCAAGCTACAAGTAGTCCTGCATCAGCATTTTGAGTTGAGTTTATTTTTTTAAGCAACAGCTATAAAAAAAACTGACTGCAAAAAGAAAAACAGCATTAGGGGGAAATATTTAAAAACAATGGCCCTGTTGAGATCACTGAGGAGGCTTCTATTTTGAGAGACTCAAGAAGATTTTCGCACACACAGTGCATTGTTATCCAGCTACTGAATTTATGGGCTATCCTTGTCAAGTTGAGAACAACATTGCTGAGACCAGGAGGAAATGGAAAAATTACCTGAATTAGATTAGGATAGCTCCCCCAATTTGATGACTTGTTTTCAGAAGACATGCATTTTATCACGTATCACATTATTTAGAAATACCTGCTCACACTTCCTATTCATTCCTAGAATCCTATGGCTTTATAGAGTGAGCTGCAATTTTTTTTTTTCCACTGAATACAGAAACTATTATGTTACCAATATTTTCACAAACCCTCAGGTATTATAGATTTTCTTTTTGCTGGTGTTTCTAAGATACCTGATTCCTTGACACAGAAGAAGTAATGTAATTTTACTAGAGTGACACAATTTTAATTGAAAGGCCCCTTGATTCAAATTCATCCAAGCCCAAACCACACCAAATGAGTCAATCTTTAAGAACTGCCTATTTTGATGTATAAACAAGCTGTGCAACTCAGTTTTAAACCATACATCATTCTCTCTAGTTCTCTGGGTTGTTATCAGGCATCTCAGCACTTGCTGGAAATAGAGAACTGCCCCACACACACAAGACAACAGCTACGTCTTGCACTTAATAAACCCAATCACACAACAATGGACCTACTGACCAAGTCAGGTAGGAGACATCATCCTCAAGGTTTAAGAACAGAGCAGACCCTTAGGACTGAAGAGTTACAAGACAGCAGTAGACCAGCAAGATGCACCAAAAATACTGACCCTTAGCTCCAGCTGCCTATGCATTTAGGCAAACAGCCTAAGTGGCATGTAAGGGAATGAATGGCTAGTAGAGAGTCATATAATCTTAGCAGATCTCTAAGCAAGCATATAAATATTTTTTACTACAAGTTTTCAAAACCATCTAAATCCTCTGAAAATTACTAAATTCTTTTTAATGCAAACTCTATTAGAATTGTAAGTCAAAGGAGGAAAGGAATTTATCCTTGGGAGAGCAAAGTGAGAACTGTCAGCCTTAGGCAATGAAGTCAACATTTCCAAGTAGGGGAGTGACAAGGACGAAGAACTCAAATCCTTCGTGGTCCTCCACATCACAATAGCAGCCTCACTTTCCTGAGTTTCAAGAACAGGAAGTGTGTAATATAGCTGTTCAGAAAACCCCTTCTTCAGGTAGGAGGGTAGCAGTGGGATCCAATTGGGAGGGTGAGGGGACTCAAGGGAAACAGAGAAACCAGAAATCAGGAGACCTCCACAGTTTTCCTGAGGGAGACAGCCACCATTTCCACTGTTAAAGAGTAGTGGCAATGCTTCTCTGCACTGCTAGAGAGGTAGAGAAAGGTAGAGACCTTTGCCATTAACAAGTAGGACTGGAATAATAAAATGTAAGTCACCTGGCAGGAAAGCTGTATCCATAAGCTGAAATCCAAGTATTCACTGCAAGTAATGCACTGGGTAGGAATTTCCTTGTCCAAGTGTGTAAACTCCAATATAGACTAGACAAGTTGAAGCAACTTCTCACCAAGAAAGTATTCTGCGTGCCACATAATAATTATACTATTTAAAATACAATAGGAGTATAATTCAAGCCACTCTTAAAATTCAAGGAGATTAAGCTAACAGCAACATCAAATTGAGCAAGAAATTAAAATAAACATAAAATCAGCCAGGGTGGCTCTAGAATCGTTTTGTGAACACCCTCTACTGATGGAGACCTTAAAAAAATCAAAAGAGAAGGGTGTCACAATAGAGATATTTCTGTCCCCTGGGTGCCTGAAGAGATCCCAAGTCAGCAGGTAGGATGTAAACACATACCATATTTGTATTAAATATATTATATTTGGAATACTAAAAGTTTACAATTTTTCATGTAATAAAAATACACAAAAAATAAAAATGAAGAACAAAATATTACTTCTGAGTGGTAAATTCACAGTCACGATGTCACATTATAGACCTACTTCACAACAAGCACTCCAAGAAACTAATGCAAAGCACCAAAAAGAACAACAAAATTTCTACAAGTTCCCTGAACTGGTTTTTAAGAGACCCTTATCTTTGAATCATACTATCCCAAATTCAGCAAATGAGGAGTGCTCTTATACTAATGAGTCCCTCTAGGGTCTCCCCTCTTCAACAAAAGAACTTTTGAAAGAAAAGAGGAACCACAACACAGCATCAGCAGTACTGCTTCTTCAGTACCACATTAGTGTATAGGAAAGCTTGTATTAAAATTAGCATAAGAGCCTGGCAGCCTTCAGCTGTGCTTCACACATTACAAATATCACTTGAAGTACAGGCATTGATTTCAAGACTAAATACACAAACTGTACATAGAATTACATCTGTAGGACAGAGCATCAGTAGGTAAGACATTCTGCAGAAATCTGTATAACGCCACCCAGCCATTTAGCATTTGAATCTGAAAGCTGTCTTGCCTGCTTTTACTGCAGCAAGAATGGTTCACATATATTGTTTCAAAGCCCCTTATAAATGCCAGCAAAACAGTACAAGAATATTAACAGAAGCATCAGACTGAAGAATGTTTTCCATTGTTGCTTTTATGGGATGTCTGAGTACTGAAGTTCTTGCACGGGGTATTTGTTTGGTACAGTTGGAGACTGATAAAGAACCCTAATCCCACCTCTGACACACAGTCTCTTCAGCTATATTGGATTTTGAAGGTTTCTAGGAGTTGAAAAATTACTCCACCTGCCAACAGCATGTTATATTTATCAACCGACTGTCTTCAGGAAAATGAACTTGCCATTCTGTCAGAAATTGTCTCCTTTGGGAGGTGTGATTAGACTTTAACCACTGGCATAGAAATGACATTCTTTCTTCCGGTTCATTGCTCTCCAGCCCAAAGGTTTATTCATGCACTAGAGATTATATAATAGCTTAAAATGAATGGTGGGTGTAGCAACTGCACATTAAAAAAATCAAATCTGATTGCACGTTTTGAATAAAAACTCACTTTTGCATGAAGGTCTGTGTTATGATGAATCTTTATCTCACTCAAGACTTAAAAGGAGTATGTGGCTGATGAATAGCAAATGGATTGAGTCTCCTCGTTTGCATTTTTATAAGGTCTGAGAAGCTTGCAATGTATTTGAAAATCCAGAGATGCCAGAGCAGCAGAAAAAATACAAACATAAGAAGGAGAGATCCAGTGGGGAAACCAGAGTTCCTATGTATTCCTTTTTAAGTAGGTCTCTCTAGGAGAGAAAGGCAGACTTTAAAGTTCAATGGTCTCTATCTATACTTGCTCACTCTGCATAAAACATAAGATCCAGGGCCAACTGAAAGGTCAAGGTGAGCCTTTCCCCAAGAACAGCCATGAGTAACAAACAAAAGTACATTTGAAATTACTTCACATTTAAGATGGACCCACATGACTGCTTCTCATTCCATCTAGCCCAAATGAACTCCACATCCCTCCTGGGCATTGCATCAGCTGGGGGAGCTGCCCGTAGAAACTCAGCATTTATCTCCTCTGCAGAAAACAGCTGGATGCCAGATCTGGGAAGAGCAATACAGACCATGAAAGGCAGATCACCTCCATTGTTGCATGGGGAGCTCCTGTGGTGTCATCCCCAGTCAGCCTGCCTCCACCTGCTCAGGCAACAAGCTGGGTAAACTCATGAGATATGCCAGGAGCCCTTGCTACCCCTAAACACTGTCACAAGACGTATGTGCTGTCCATATCTCAGCATGCCTTCCTTAGTCCATGGAAAATCTCTAGATTTAGGGAGCAAAGGTCCCAGTTATGATGGCATCCATCTCAAATAACCAAGAAGTTCAATAAAAAAATACCTCAGTTATTAATCTGTAATACACAATATCTCAAAGATAATGTAGTATAACTCATTTCCCATCACAACAGCTAATCTTTCATAAGGCTAACACCTAAACATGAGTGTTTTTGTTAGCTTTAAAAAAATAAAAGGCTGAGCCTCATATGTATTACATAATCTCTACCTTGGGATGAAAGCGATGTGATTGTTTTCATTAACCTTTCATTCTTATGAAAGGGCAAAAATCAATAACAAATTTATTCAGGCAAGTGAAAGGCAATTTCAAGCAATCTCACAAGGGATTTCATTTCTATTGCTTTTTTCCTCCCACAAATTCTAATAAAAAAATATGATCTGCCCAAATGCAAGACAAATAAAGAAGCCAAGATACTGTCAGATCCTCCAAGATACAGAGTGAAACCGCCTTTTTCAAGCTGGATAATTGTATTGCTAAAAATACTGCTTTCTTTTGAATCCTAAGCAAGTCTGCAAGGCAATGTGTCACTGACAACCCGTGAAACACTTTGTTGCGCAGCACTGAGTTGGTCTCTTTTAAATAAAGCAGCTACAATACATATTTTTTCCAATGACAAATTAAGTAATTTCTTTTTGGTGCACTTCGCCCTTTTGTGCTATAACAGAGGTTTAAATTACATGGGTTTTGATTCACTTTCCAACTTTGCTGTTTCTATCATCTGTTCCACAGCAGCCCACCTTTTAAAGAGTTGCCTTCAAATCTACGTTCACATATGACAAAAGCAGTGATAAAAAAATACCAGGTAACCCATCAGCAGCTCCATTTTCCACAGATGGCAAAAAAAACCACTGAAAAAAGCACAACATGTTAATAATAATTCTATCCCTGACTTTAGTTCACGTCTTTCTAGGAGACCTCCGCGCATCCTTTCAGTGCTTTCTGCCGCACAGCAGCGAGGCCCAGGGAATGCTCCCAACACCAGCCCTGCAGGGAGGGTAGGGGCAGGGAGCCCCTCCAGTCCAGGGCATGGAGCACCGGGGTGTGGATGGGGGACTGAGGTGCGTCAGTGCCACCAAGTCCCACAGTTCCCCCATAGCTGTAAGAATCCCAGTGTGGTGCCTTGGCATTTGCTGTTATAGCACGCTTTAAAATTACCAACGGTAGAGTCAAGTCTTTTCAATAAGCACACCTCTTCTATAGGGACAGCATTCATTTGCTGTTAATTTTGATTCCTTTAACTGCATTTATGCTGTTGGAGAACCCAAGGACAGTCACAATCCATCTGACAAGTAAAACTTCTGGGAAACTTCTAAAGATATTTGTGCTATTCAAAAGAAGTAAGGTACCGTTACATAAAATTTAGAAGAAATTGAATATCAAACTATCACGCGTCAGCATAGGTCTTCAACATTAATGAGATCAGCTCCTCCTGGTGCTTCTTATCCTTACCCAGTTACTTCAGAGAGAGACAACGTCTGGCTTCCATTGGCTGAAATTAAGGATGCTGAAACCACCCAGGTGACTTCTGAAAAGCCCCCACATCCTGAGAGCACTGCCCTTTGAGCACTTATTTCAGTATGGCTGTGCCCAAGAAGAAAAGAGAGAGATAGGCTTTCTACTACAAGAGGAAAAATCCAGAGAAAGGCCACTCAAACTCAAGTGAGAAGTACAGAATATTCATAAAATCCTCCACAAGTCTCCCTGGGCCTTTGCAGTTTGCTGTGTGGGCAGCTACTCTATGCAAACTGCTAGCAGGAAAGCTCCGAGAATACTTAACCTAAGATAATGGTGACCTTGGCATGACAGTAATTCTAGAGAATCAGTAAAAATGCTACTAATTCAGATTGCACAGGACCTCAAAAAAGCCTGTAATCAGTATTTGCATTCATTTGCTGTAAATTAAATTGTAACACACAAAACAATGAAATAAATATCACAGGAAACAAAAAGCTGCGTTCTGAAGGGCTCTAATTCTAGTAAATGTCTCCTTCCATCAAAAACCATTCCTTCATTATTATTCTACCATGTTATTAGGATGCAATGTAATCCACCCTCACCTAGAAGCAGGAAAAAAACGGTAACAAGATATTCTGGGGGAAACTGAAGACTTTTAAATTCAAGCAGTGAATTCTAATTTGTGGTGCTCCAACACTCTTCCTGGCCTTAAATCAGAAACTTTCAGGTCTATCTGGGCATCTGTGCACTGATTACCATTTACTCATATTGAAATTCTGTTATTATTGTCACACATACCAAAAATAAAATCATCTCTGGTACTTCAGGGAGGCTTTCATCTTACCCCCTTTTTGCTCTCAGTTCTCAAGCCAGGCAAAGCTGCCAGCTAGCTCCACTAATGTCAGCATCAATGGATCTCAGCTCTTTCTCTGGGCTCACATCCTGCTGTGCTACCCAAACATCCCCTATGCCATGTCCAGAAGCAAAATGAGAACTACAGTGGTTGCAAAGGCAATTTAATGCTGCTGCTCTTTCAGAGACGGGTACAAAGAAAGGAAAAGAGCAGGAGATAGCATAAGCCTCCTTTAGCTCCATGGCTACCTCCATCCCTGAGCCAGGAATAAATGGATCCACTGTAGGACACCTGACTCTGGATGTCCCTTCCCCATGCCTTTGGTCCTAATGGAACCTCTACAGCAGCTACAAGCTGGAGTCAGGAGAGTAAAGGAGCAATACCCT